>NC_092376.1:187202059-187502059 GCF_030028105.1 Mobula birostris | reverse complement strand
GATAATAACAGCCGTGAACTCCCTAGGCAGCCAGGAAGGTCTACAGAGCAGCACCAGGTACTCCAGATTGGGGAACAAAAGGATTTGAGGGCATGCACATTGATGGGGTCGCACCAAGCATTATTGATCATGAAGCATACCCCACCACTTTTATTTGAGCATAGCCATGCTCAAGTAACTGCTTGAGTGTGGCCATACACTTCGAGGTTCTTCTGGTGAGCTAGGAAATATTTATCAAGCAATATAGCCATATAGCCAGAGCTGGCTGGTGGTGTAGCGGCATCAGCACTAGACTTCAAGGCAGACGGTCCTGAGTTCAAACCCAGCCGGGTCCCAACCTGAGCAACAGCAGTATCTGCACAGATACTGGCAACCTACGTCCATATCTTGCCATGGGGTCATGAAGAGTCACACTCGACTTAATGACTGGACAATAACAAATAGCTGTACCAAGAAAAGGACTCTTGTCACTGAATGCAGAACACTTTGGAAACAGAGTGGAACGTGCTGACCCGACATTCACCATGTTTAGTCCAAGTACATGTTGGTGAATTTCTTGGCATTTCTTTTCAATTTGTCTGAAAACTAATTCTGATCCAATGGTGGCTAAAAAAATGAAAGTGTAAAATATTACTTTCTGGGGCGGTATCATTAAAGCATTCAGAAAGAAAGTACTTACAAAAGCATCAAGGAGAAAGAGCATGTGATGATTACTTGTTTATCAAAGATAAACTAGAACCAATCATCTCTTACTTAGTTTTGAAATTTCTTTCCTAATCGGGCACTTTAACCAGTTGAACCTCCACCTTTGAGACAATCAGTGTTTCTAATGGATTTTTACTTTGTGAATTATATTTTTGACAGTGTTTCTCTGCAAAGTCTTTTTTTACTTAGGTTTCAACCATAAAGCGAACACAACTGTTTAAGACAGCACTCCCTGTAACCTCCCTGACCTGCTTAAATATCACAAACACAAGAGAATGTTCAGATGCTGGAAATCCAAAATGCTGGAGGAACTCAGCAGGTCAGGCATTATCTATGGAAAAGAGTGAACAGTTGTATTTTTAGCAGAGACATTTCATCAGGACTAGAAAGGAAACGGAAAAGTCTGAGTAAGAAGGTGAAGGGAGGGAAGGAATAAATACGAGTTGGCAGGTAATAGGTGAAACTTGGAGGGGCAGTGGGTGAAGTAAAGAGCTGGCAAGTTGATTGGCGAAAGAGATAAAGGACTAGAGAAGGGCGAAACTGATAGAAAAGGAAAGAAGACCTTGGAAAAAAGGGAAGGGGTAAGAGCAGCAAAGGGACGTGATAGGTAGGTGAGAAGATAAGGTGAGACATGGAAACAGGAATGTGGAATTGTAAAGGAGAAGATGAGGGACATTTACCAGAGGTTTGAGAAATTGATGTTCATGCCATACCCAGATGGAATGTAAGACCGTAAAACCATAAGACCATAAGACTGTCATGGGGGGGGGGGTGTCATTGAGAGGACCCAAATGTAAGACACAGACACTGAAGTACTAGGAACAGGACTTGACTAGAGAGCTGGAACAAGAACACAGACTTGGGCTAGGACATTGGCTAGGCAAGCAGGACCAGGACAAGGAACTGGGAACAAGGAGCCTGGGCTTGGACTCCGAGCCAGAGACCGGACAAGGACCCAAAACCTGGGTCTTGGCTCAGGCTCGGACCCCTGATCTAGGCGAGGACATGAAGTAGCTACAAGACTGGTCAAGGCCTGGATTCCTCGAGGCGAGGCCATGACAAGGCTTGGGTTCCTCGAAGCGAGGACAAGATGAGGCTTGGGTTCCTCGAGCCGAGGACATGACGAGGCTTGGATTCCTCGAGGCGAGGATATGATGAGGCTTGGGTTCGGACTCCGAGCCAGAGACTGGACAAGGACCCAGAACCTGGGTCTTGACTCGGGCTCGGACTCCGGAACTAGGAAAAGACATGACATGGTCTTGGGAAACAGTAACCTTGGAACACAAAGCTGGAAGCCTTGACTTGGTCTTCAGAGACGGGAACGCAGAACACAGAGACTTGGTCGAGGGAGAGACAGGAACACAGAGCCTTGGTCTTGGGAGAGACAGGAACACGGGGACATGTAACACAGATCCAGGACCCCTCCTTGGGAGCAGGACATAGGGCCAGGACTCATACACAGAACACTGAGACTGTTCTCCACTCAAGATAGCAGCAAATGGCTGGACCTACCTAGCGAAGGCGTGGACACAGAGACGGTTCTCAACACAAGGTAGTGGCAAATGGCCAGACCTACCTAGTGAAGGCATGGACACAGAGACAGTTCAAAACAAGGATAGACAGTTCCTTATCTTGCTCCAGCAGTTGAACTTGACAGCAATGCAGGTGAAGGTTGCAGGTAAGGGTTACAGTCAAGGCAAGGCTTCAGACATTGGTTGCAGGGCAAGGCTTCAGGAGGAAGGGACAGAGAAGGGATTCAGACAGGGGTGTTTGGAGAGGAACAATCTAGCCCCTGAAGCTGAACCAAGGAGCTATTTATGTAGCCAGACCAAAATGTGAATTAGCTGCCTCAATTAGAGCACCCAACAGAAGAAGAGAAAACCAGAATACCTGGAATAATGTACGATGGACCGGACCGTGAACCAGAATCTGGAATTCACAGACAGGACCATGACAAAGACATTGGAGCAGAATTAGACCATTTAGCCCATCGAGTCTGCTCCACCATTCAATTATAGCTGATCCTTTTATCCCTTCCTCAGCTCTTCCCTGGCCTTCTCCCCATAACCATTGCTGCCATGTCCAGTTAAACACCTATCAATCTCTCCCCTAAATACACCCCACGACCTGGCCTCCACCACTGCTTGTGATAACAAAGTCCATAAATTCAACCTCTGGCTAAAGAAATTTCTCTGCATCTCGGTTTTAAATAGATGTCCCTCTGTTGTGAGGCTGTGCACTCATGTCGTAGACTCCCCACCATGGGAAGCATTCTTTCCACATCTACTCTGTCTAAGTCTTTCAATATTCGAAATATTCCAATGAGATCCCTTCCTTATTCATCTAAATACCAGCGAGTGTAGACCCAGAGCCATCAAACGTTCCTCATATGAAACACAAATGAAATACAATGTTGGAAAGTGTATGGTTATGCACTTTGGCAGAAGAAATAAACAGGCAGACTATTATTTAAATGGGGAAAGAATTCAAAGTTCTGAGATGCAACAGGACTTGGGAGTCCTCGTACAGGATACCCTTAAGGTTAACCTCCAGGTTGAGTCGGTAGTGAAGAAGGCGAATACAATGTTGGCATTCATTTCTAGAGGAATAGAATATAGGAGCAGGGATGTGATGTTGAGGCTCTATAAGGCACTGGTGAGACCTCACTTGGAGTACTGTGGGCAGTTTTGGTCTCCTTATTTAAGAAAGGATGTGCTGATGTTGGAGAGGGTACAGAGAAGATTCACTAGAATGATTCTGGGAATGAGAGGGTTAACATATGAGGAACGTTTGTCCGCTCTTGGACTGTATTCCTTGGGGTTTAGAAGAATGAGGGGAGACCTTATAGAAACATTTTGAATGTTGAAAGGCATGGACAGAGTGGATGTGGCAAAGTTGTTTCCCATGATGGGGGAGTTTAGTACGAGAGGGCATAACTTAAGGATTGAAGCGTGCCCATTCAGAACAGAAATACAAAGAAATTTTTTTAGTCAGAAGGTGGTGAATCTATGGAGTTTGTTGCCACGGGCAGCAGTGGAGGCCAAGTCATTAGGTATATTCAAGGCAGAGATTGATAGGTATCTGAGTAGCCAGGGCATCAAAGGTTATGGTGAGAAGGCAGGGGAGTGGAACTAAATGGAAGAATGGATCAGCTCATGATAATATGGCAGAGCAGACTCGATGGGCCGAATGTCCGACTTCTGCTCCTTTGTCTTATGGTCTTACATGATAATCTTTTAATTCCCGGAATCATCCTTTTGAATCTTCTCTGAACACTCTCCAATGCCAGCCAGCACACCTCTTCTTAAATGAGGGACCCAAAACTATTCACAGTACTTACGGTGAGATCTCACCAGTGCTTTATAAAGTCTCAGCATCACATCCCTGCTCTTGTATTCTAGTCCTCTCGAAATGAATGTTAACATGGCATTTGTCTTTCTTGCCCATTCTCATAATCTGTCTAAGTCCTTCTGTAGACTATTTGTTTCCGGACACAACCAGCCTCTCCACTAATCTTTGTATCATCTCCAAACTTGGCAGCTAAGCTCTCTCTTCCATCATGTAAATCATTGATAAACAGCATAAAAAGAAGTGGTCCCAGCACTGGCCCCTGCCGAACACCACTAGTCACTGGCAGCCAACCAGACAAGGATCCTTTTATTCCCACTCACTGCCTCCTACCAATCAGCCAATGCTCTAGCCATGTTAGTAAATTTTCTGTAATATCATGGGCTCTTAACTTAGTAAACAGCCTCATGTGTGGCACCTTGGCAAAGGCCTTCTGAAAGTCCAAATATACAACATCCACAGCATCCCTTTTATCTACTTGTGATCTCCTCAAAGAATTCCAACAGGTTCACTAGGCAAGATTTTCCCTTAAGAAAACATGCTGACTTTGTCCTGAGTCACCAAGTACTCCATAACCTCATACTTAACAATTAACTCCAACATCTTGCCAACCACTAAGGTCAGGCTAACTGGTCTATAATTTCCTTTCTGCTGCCTTCCTCCTTTCCTAAAGAGTGGAGTGACATTTGCAATTTCCAGTCCTCTGGCACAATGCCAGTGTCCAGTAATTTTTGAAAGATCATTACTCATGCCTCCACAATCTCTACCACTATCTCTTTTAGAAGCCTAGGGTGCAGTTGATCTGGTCTGGATAACTTATGGACCATTAGGTCTTTCAGCGTTTTGAGCACCTTCTCCCTTGTAATAGTAACTGCACTCACTTCTCTTCCCTCACACCCTTCAATACCTGGCACACTGCTAGAGTCTTCCACAGTGAAGTCTGATGCAAAGTACTCATTTAGTTTATCTGCTATCTCCTTGTCCCTCATTATTATTAATCTAGCCTCATTATCTAGTGGTCCTATATCCCCTTTAATCTCTCTTGTAATTTTTACACACTTGAAAAAGCTTTTACTCTTACTTTGATGTTGTTTGGTAACTTGTTTCATATTTCATCTTTTCTCTCCTAATGATTCTTTTAGTTGCTCTCTGTAGGATTTAAAAGCTTCCCAATACGCTATCTTCCTACTAATTTTTGCTTTGTTGTATGCCCTCTCTTTTGCTTTTGAAATAGCTTTGCCTTCCCTTGCCTTCCATTGCTGCTCTGCTGTCAACTCTGCCAGCGGCTCATTCCAATTTAAATTGGCCAACTTCTCTCTCATACCACTATAATTTCCTTTACACCAGTGAAATACTGTTATGTCAGACTTTACTTTCTCCCTATCAAATTTCAAGTTGGACTCAATCATATTGCGATCACTGCCTCCTAAGGATTCTTTTACCTTAAGCTCCCTTATCACCTCCAGTTCAACACGTAATACCCAATCCAGTATAGATGATGCCCTAGTAGTCTCAATGACAAACTGCTCTAAAAAGCCATCTCTTAGGCGTTCAACAAACTCACTCTCATGAGATCCATTACCAACCTAATTTTCCCAATCGACCTGCATGTAGAAGTCTCCCATGATTATCATAGCATTGCTCTTTTGACACGCCTTTTCTATTTCTCATTGTAATCTGTGGTCCACATCCCAGATTCTATTGGGAGGCCAATATATAACTGCCATCAGAATCCTTTTACCATTGCAGTCTCTGAACTCAGCCCACAAGGATTCAACATCACCCGATCCTATGCCACATCTTTCTACTAATTTGATGTCATTCTTTACCAGCAGAGCCAATCCACCCCCTCTGCCTACCTTCCTATCCCTCCAATACAATGTGTAATCTTGGACATTCTGCTCCCAACTATCCTTCAGCCATGGTTCAATGATGGTCAAAACATCATACCTGAAAACCTCTAATCTTGCAACAAGTTCATCCACCTTATTTCTTACACTCGGTGCATTGAGCTATAACACTTTGAGTACTGTATTTGCTACTCTTTTTGATTCTGCACTCCTGATGCACTGATACTCAAGCTGCTGACTGCAATTTTGTCCTATCATCTGCCTGCCCTTCCTAACAATATGACTGCATGCTATCTTTGCTTTTTCGCCATCCATCCTCTCCTGAGTCCCTTCGCTGTGGACTCACTTTAATACTGAGGGAAGGGAAGCTCCTTTCTTTGAATAAGTAGGACATCTGTGACCCTGACTGGAGGACTAGGTAGATGCTACACCTTGCCCAAGGGTCACCCGCAGTCTAGCTGAGGGAAAATGCACATTAGGGTGTCGGTCTGAAACTTCCTAGAGGTGCTGCCTGGCCTGCTGCGTTCACCAGCAACTTTTATGTGTGTTGCTTGAAATTCCAGCATCTGCAAATTTCCTCGTGTTTCCATTGGTAGAGATGTATCTCCACTCTACTACCTATATAATATATACAAGCTTAATATAGGTAATTCCAGTATGGTGATAGCAGGCTCAGAAGCAGCAGCTTCTACGGGGCCAACAAAAGGTGTTATTGTCTTTTTCAAATGTATTTTTATGATCTCAAGACCCTGCTGGACATTAAGAATTTAAAGTACCCCCTCAGTGATGCTTAGTAGCAGAAATATTGAAGTGACTAGATTTGCTGTTACAGGGTCTTGTTATCACAAGAAAAGCAACTAAGATGATTCCTTGAGGACAGGTCTAATGTGGATTGCAACAAGTTGGTTTCATTGGTTTATTGGCTGACGATGGGACGCTGTGTGGCCTCGGTTTTAGCTAGGACAAGGCTTCAAGACGCTCTGCCACCTGCTTAGAGCTGTCCAGGAGAGCCAGCGGTGTCAGGGTTGGTGCAATGCACCGGTGTGTTGGAGGCTCCATGCTGGAGTCAGTGCTGCCCCCCATTGTTCACTCCGCAGAAGACAAAGTGTATTGCACTTGACTACAGACCACTGCAACGTTCATGGATTTAGGGATTTGGATGATATTATTTGTGTAACTGTATTTTACTGCTATCTTATCAGTCAGTCAGTCAGTCAGTGGGTGCCGTCCCGAATCCAGGGTTGGCAGCTATGCACCTCCATCTTCTTCGATCTTGTTACAGCACCGAGTACAGCCTCTCCTCCAGTTTGTTCTCGCTGGCCGCCTTGGCACCACCCACCGCCCCTGCCGAACTCGAGCCCGAGGCCGTGTCGGCCTCCAGCCGTGGCCGCTTCTTCGAGCTCGGCCCTTCCTTAGGCGGAGGCCTTGGGCAGGTCCAGGCACACGGTGCAGTGCCCAAGTTCATCATGTCTCTTCTAACTAAGTGTATAGCATAGGATTCGTAGATACGTTGTGAGGTTTTAATCTCTTCCACGGAAGATGGCCGTTGGCTCACAAGGAGCTCATCCGCCCTTTGTCAGGTCTTGTTTCTTTTAGTCCTGCTGGGCGTCCGCACACCCTCCTCACCAGACTAAGTCCAGTGGGGGAGCCGGCCCAAGTCACCGCCCACTCAACCATGGCCCCCGGCTGAATCTCTCCGAGCGTCCGGCGCCTGACTAAAAACCATGGTGGAGCATCTGATATATGCTGTTTTGTACGTGCTATATAATAAGTACCTTGTGCTGTGTATGACGTTCGGTATTATGTTTTGCACCTTGGTCCCAGAGCAATGCTGTTTTGTTTAGGTGTATTCATGCGTATTCATGTATAGTTGAATGACAATTAAATTTGAACTTGAACTCATCTTTCTCAGATACTTGTAAACATTCACACCAAAGGCATGGAAGGTAGAACACTACGGCATAGTGCAGGTTTTTCAACCCACAATGTTGCACCCACATTTTAACTTATTTTCAAATCAATCAAACTGTTCCCTTCTACATAGTCCTCAATGTATCTATCATCCATGTGTCTATCTAGGCATTTATTAAATATCTGTTATGTATAACAGATACATATATTAAGGATGACAGGAGTGAAGGTAGGACCAATTAGAGATAAATGTGGGAAGATGTGCCTGGAGGCTGTGGAAGTGAGCGAGGTCCTCAATGAATACTTCTCTTCGGTATTCACCAACGAGAGGGAACTTGATGATGGTGAGGACAATATGAGTGAGGTTGATATTCTGGAGCATGTTGATATTAAGGGAGAGGAGGTGTTGGAGTTGTTAAAATACATTAGGACAGATAAGTCCCTGGGGCCTGATGGAATATTCCCCAGGCTGCTCCACGAGGCAAGGGAAAAGATTGCTGAGCCTCTGGTTAGGATCTTTATGTCCTCGTTGTCCACAGGAATGGTACGGGAGGATTGGAGGGAGGCAAATGTTGTCCCCTTATTCAAAAAAGGTGGTAGGGATAGTCCGGGTAATTATAGACCAGTGAGCCTTACGTCTGTGGTGGGAAAGCTGATGGAAAAGATTCTTAGAGATAGGATCTTCGGGCATTTAGAGAATCATGGTCTGATCAGGGACAGTCAGCATGGCTTTGTGAAGGGCAGATTGTGTCTAACAAGCCTGATTGAGTTCTTTGAGGAGGTGACCAGGCATATAGGTGAGGGTAGTGCAGTGGATGTAATCTATATGGATTTTAGTAAGGCATTTGACAAGGTTCCACACAGTAGGCTTATTCAGAAAGTTAGAAGGCATGAGATCCAGGGAAGTTTGGCCAAGTCGATTCAGAATTGGCCTGCCTGCAGAAGGCAGAGGGTTGTAGTGGAGTGAATACATTCAGATTGAAGGATTGTGACTAGTGGTGTCCCACAAGAATCTGTTTTGGGACCTCTACTTTTCGTGAATTTTATTAACGACCTGGATGTGGGGTAGAAGGGTGGGTTGGCAAGTTTGCAAACGACACAAAGGTTGGTGGTGTTGTAGATAGCGTAGAGGATTGTCAAAGATTGCAGAGAGACATTGATAGGATGCAGAAGTGGGCTGAGAAGTGGCAGATGGAGTTCAACCCGGAGAAGTGTGCGGTGGTACACTTTAGAAGGACAAACTCCAAGGCAGAGTACAAAGTAAGTGGCAGGATACTTGGTAGTGGGGAGGAGCAGAGGGATCTGGGGGTACATATCCACAGATCCCTGAAAGTTGTCTCACAGGTAGATAGGGTAGTTAAGAAAGCTTATGGGGTGTTTGCTTTCATAAATTGAGGGATAGAGTTTAAGAATCGCGATGTAATGATGCAGCTCTATAAAACTCTGGTTAGGCCACACTTGGAGTACTGTGTCCAGTTCTGGTCGCCTCACTATAGGAAGGATGTGGAAGCATCGGAAAGGGTACAGAGGAGATTTACCAGGATGCTGCCTGGTTTAGACAGTATGCATTATGATCAGAGATTAAGGGAGCTAGGGCTTTACTCTTTGGAGAGAAGGAGGATGAGAGGAGACATGATAGAGGTGTACAAGATAATAAGAGGAATAGATAGAGTGGATAGCCAGCGCCTCTTCCCCAGGGCACCACTGCTCAATACAAGGGGACATGGCTTTAAGGTAAGGGGTGGGAAGTTCAAGGGGGATATTAGAGGAAGGTTTTTTACTCAGAAAGTGGTTGGTGCGTGGATTGCACTGCCTGAGTCA
Organism: Mobula birostris; assembly: GCF_030028105.1. NCBI lineage: Eukaryota > Metazoa > Chordata > Chondrichthyes > Myliobatiformes > Myliobatidae > Mobula > Mobula birostris. Next base: position 187,492,424 of record NC_092376.1, on the reverse strand, counting down.
GTGGTGGAGGCAGATACACTCGTGAAGTTTAAGAGACTACTAGACAGGTATATGGAGGAACTTAAGCTGAGGGGGTTATATGGGAGGGAGGGTTTGAGGGTCGGCACAACATTCTATGTTCTGTGTTCTATGCATCTTCCTCTGCCACCAGGTTATTCCATGTATTCACCATTCTCTCTATAAAAAGCTTCAGATTATAAGCATGTCTTCACTAGAGAGGTCATAACACAATAATTGACATTAAAAATGGTAGTTCTACTCTGAAGCCAGAGTAGTCAGGATGAGGTGTGGAAAGGGACATACTGCAAATGGGTCATTCTTGTTCAGAGGACCATGAGACATAGGAGCCAAATTAGGCTACTTGGCCCATAGAGTCTGCTTTGCCATTCCATCATGGCTGATTTATTGTCCCTCTCAACCCATTCTCCTGCCTTCTTCTTATAACCTCTGACACCCCTACTAGTCAAGAACCTATCAATCTCCTCTTTAAATATACAGAATGACTTGTCCTCCATAGACATCTATGGTAATGAATTCCACAGATTCAGTGCCCTCTGGCTAAAGAACTTCCTCCTATCTCTGTTCCAAGAGGATGTGATTGTATCTTGAGTCTGTGCCTTCTGGTCCTAGACTCTCCCACTGTAGGGAGTCCAATTAATCTAGGCCTTTCAATATTTGATTGGTTTCACAAAGAGATTCAAAAAAAACACATAAAGGGATAGAATGTCATGGGCTCAAAATGAGCCTACCATAACAGTAGCTTTCAAAATATTCAAACATGGATTTCTATCTAATACCAACTAAATTCAGCATCGTAAAATACATATTATCAGTACAATAAGACCACTTTAATATTTTGCTCTGCCTGTGCACTCAGTACACTGATGACTATGCGGAAAGGCAGAGCTCAAGTGCCATCTATAAATTTGCTGATGGCACAACTATTGTTGGCATTATTTCAGAAAGTGACAAGATAGACCAGCTTGTTGAGTGGTGTCGCAAACACAATGTTGCTCTCAACGTCAGTAAGACCTAAGAACTGCTTGTGGACTTCAGAAAGAGAAAGATGAGGGAATACACACCAGTCCTCAGAGAGGGATCAGAGGTGGAATGAGTGAGAAATTTCAATTTCCTGCATGTCAACGTCTCTGAGGATCTATCCTGGGCCCAACATATTGATGCAATTACAAAGAAAGCATGACTGCGACTATATTTCATGAGGAGTTTGAGGAGATTTGTTATATCACCAAAGACACTCTCAAATTTCTCCAGATGTACCACGGAGAGCATTCTAAATCCAATCATCACTCTTTGATATGAGAGGGGGAGGTGCAGAACTGCACAGGATCAAAATAAGATGCACAGAGTTGTAGACTCAGTCAGCTCCATCATAGGCATGAGCCTCCCCAGCAGCCAGGACATCTTCAGCAAGCAATATCTCAAAAAGGCTGCATCCATCATTAAGGACCCCCATCACACAGGATATTCCTTCTTCTCACTGCTACCATTAGGAAGGAGGTACAGAAGCTTGAAGTCACACACTCAATGATTCAGGAACAGCATCTTCCCATCTTCCATTGGATTTCTGAATGGACATAGAACCCATGAGCACTACTCAACACTTCATTTTTCTATTCTTGTACTACTTATTTCATTTACCTTTTTAAATAAATAAATAAATAAATATATACATACACTTACTGGAGGTTACAATAATAATCATGTTTTATTATTATGCTGCTGCAGAACAACATTCACGGCATATTGAACCTGATTATGATTCTGCTAAGGGTATTAATAACAAAGTATCAAAACCTTCTTAAAATGATCTCGTCTCTTATCAACTCTTCAGGTTATTAAGGTATTCTTGTTATTTATGCTTAATGATATTAAGGAGCAAGGTGTAATCTCTGGAAATATGGCATAGTTTTCCTTAAGCATAGGATTCAGCACTGTCATGGGGACCAAGGACATATTAGATGAAGAAATAAACTATCTTCAGAAAAATATTGTACCTTTTGTGTGATATAGAAGGTACCATGATGTTCTTTTGAAGAGACTTGCTAAGTACCACTTTGTCTCACCAAATATTTACTGGTCAGCTCTTGAATGTAACAGTAATTTTTGGTTGATATGAAAGGCACCAGGGTACTATTGAAGAAGACCAGGAGAGTTATCTCTCAAGTCCTGGTCAATACAAATCTGACTGATTATCCATTCAACGTGTCATTATCGGCTGAGGGAGAATACTTTGTAGAAATTAACTGTGGACACTTGCAGATTACAACTGTGGCTGAAATTCAACGGAACTTCATTAGCTATAAATCCCATTGGAACAAATTGGGACAAGGAAAGCTTCTTTAAAAAATATGAGGCTTTCCTTTTTGAATCTGATTAGAAGATCTGCGAGGAAACACTGCATTCGATATAAGGCATTTATAAAAACTAAATTACCACAAGGAGCAAGGGTGTTCAAGTCATTTTGTGCTGTTACCTCACAGTGGGTTTTGGAATAATGCAGTTAGATATGAAAGACAAGCCATCGTTGAAACAAGATGCTAAATGGAGGGCATAGTTGTCTCGTTGTGATAGAGCCTTAGAGACACACAGCATGGAAACAGAGTCAAACAAGTTGCTGACTTGACCTGGTGCCACTTGCTTGTGTTTTGGCCCTTCTGAACCTCTTCATGTCCAAGCACTGATCTTTTAGACATTGCAATTTTACCCACCTCACCACATCCTCTGGAGTTGTTCAGAGGTTGTAAATTCCAGCTCCTCATCAGAGACCATCACTATCAAGGAGGACAAGAGCTTTCAGTTAGGGTTGTGTTTGGGGTCACATTCCAGCTTAATTTGGAAACAAAACTGTAGGGTTACATTTTAACAGTAACCAGGACTTTGACAACCGGTATCAATACTGTATACCGTAAGCAGAAAAATCTGTGCAATTCTGGGAATGAAAGGGTTAACTCATGAGGAGTGTTTGATGGCTCTGGGTCTGTACTCACTGGAGTTCAGAAGAATGAGGTGGAAATCATTGAAACCTATCGAATATGTCTCTAGCAAAGGAGGTGTAAGATGCTCCTTGTCTCCTCGAGCCTGCTGATCACTCTTGGGGAAGGTGTAACACCTGCTTAGCTCCCTGATCAGGGTTGTGTGAAGCTATGGGAGCAGTTTTCATGAGCAGCTGGTGTATATCACAAGTCCTGGTTGTGCGAACACTAACACCAGCAGACAATTTCTGAAGAGTATTGATAATGGCTGAAGTCGCCCATTTTATAAAGACACCGCCCAGAAGAAGGCAATGGCAAACCTCTTCTGTAGTAAAATTTGCCAAGAATAATCATGGTCATGGAAAGGCCATGATTACCCACATCATATGACACAGCACGTAACAAATGGATGAGACAGAGTGGACATGGAGATCATGTTTCCTATAGTGGGGGAGTCTAGGACCAGCAGGCACAACCTCAGAATAGATGGAGGTTCCATTATAACAGAGAAGAGGAGGAATTTCTTCAGCCAGATAGTGGTGAATTTGTGGAATTCATTACCACAGATGACTGTGGAGGTCAAGTTATTGGGAATATTTAAAGCAGAGTTTAATAGGTTCCTGATTAGTAAGGGTGCCAAATAGGGTGAAGGCAAGAGAATGAGGTTGAGGGGGCTAATAAATTAGTCATGATAGAATGGTGGAATAGATTTGATGGGCTGAATGGCCTGATTCTACTCTTATGTACAAGTAAATGATTGGCTAGGATGTTTGCATAAAGATATAAAGGAGAGAATAGGCTTCTCCCTAAAGCAATTAATTTCCACAAGAAAGGAGGGAGAAGCAATATGATTGTCAGCATGGATACTCAGCAGAGAATATGTCTCTTCTAATATTATTCCTGTTGAGTGATCAATGGAGGGAAGTGACATTGATTATTTGGTTGAACCAATGAAATGTTTTCTTATAATCAGGTGAAACAGGTCTCATCTAGACTGGTCAAAAATTAATGGTCAAGTGTTTATTGACTGGGCAAGAAAATGCTCCTTAATGGAGTGCAGCCTTAGGATAAGATGATACAGGTCAGAAGCAGAATGAAATTCAGGTTCATTATCCTTGACATATGTCATAACATTTGCTATTTTGTGACAGCAGTACAATGTAATACATAAACATATCATAAATTACAATAAGAAATGTACATATATTAAAAAATGTATTGCCAAAATAGAATAAAAATACTAAGGCAGTGTTCATGGACCATTCAGAAATCTGATGGTGGAGTGGAAGAAGCTGTTTCTAAAATGTTGAGTGTGTGCCTTCCGGCTCCTGTAACTCCTCCATGATGTTAGTAATGAGAAGAGGGTGGTAGGGGTCCTTAATGGATGTCACCTTCTTGAGGCTCTGCCCGTTGAAGATGTCTTCAGTGCTGGGGAGGCTAGTGTCCATGGTGTATCTGCCTGATTCATGGGCCTCATAGCCTGTTCCTGTGCTGTTCTACGGTCTACGTCTGTTCAAAGTTTGATGATTTTTTTCAGGTAGCATCTGTGGAGAGAGGGACATGTTAAGGACCATATGAGCTTTGAAATTTTAGTACTGCAATTGACAGTCTTTTTTGGAAAATCTTTTCAACTAAATTGATCAAATCTAGATAATTGGCATTGAGACAGAGACAAGATCTAACATCAGAACACGCTGAAGAGAATGAATGATCTAATTTTTCTTCTCTTGTTCCTGGTCATTCATAACCAAAGCTTGATAAAATTCAAATCATTTTCATAGTTCTAAAGTTCAAAGTAAATTTATTGATAAAGTACATGTTTGTCACCATTTTCTTGCAGCCATTCACAGTTAGGACAAATAAAAACAATAGAATCAATGAAAAACCACACAAAAAGATGGACAAACGATCAATGTTCAAAACACAAAAAATTGTGCAAATACAAAAGAAAACTGAAATAATGATAGATAGGTAAGTAATAAATAATATTGAGGATATTTTAAACCCTTCATTTAAGATTTGATGTTCGTGCAGATAAATCAAATTCCTGTTCCTATATCAAAACAAGTGTCTACTACAAATTCTCAAATTCATGCACTTTTAAAATATTTTGGAAGATAATTCATTAAAATTCAATTGGCATTCCAACCAGAAAAAATGCTCAAAATTATAAAGTTCATGATCTAACTTCTTAGAACAGTATTTCCTCTTTTTCATTGAATATCCAACAAAAATACTCAAACTGTACCCAATTAAGAGCACTTTTTTAATTGCTTAATTAAGCTTATCCAACGCTCAGGACAACATTAATATCTGTGCACCATCATGCACTCATACCCAAATGTGTACTTGTGTATTCACATGGTGAATGCTGAAGTTCTCTGTAGAGTAAAATTGTGGAAGAAAATGGAAATTAAATCACTTAAATAAAAAAAAAGGCTGCTCAATAGTCTCATGGGCAATATTTGGAGCAAACTCAATTTACATTACCTAGGCCTTTTATACCAAGAGAGGTTATGGGCGTTTTTTCAGAAATAAATTGGAACATGGTTTAAAAAATGTTGCTTATTTCAAGATTTTACCATCAGATCAGCATATAACTTGATTAATGTCATTCAGTATTCTCCCAGCTGTAACTTTAAGATAGAATATGGAGTATTCATAAAGACATGACCTGTAATTTGGATTAATTTTGGGCATTTGTCTCAAGGGATACATGTTTGTTTTACCTTGGCAGTGAATGTTATTGAAAAACAAAAGTGTTGATTTGTGCCATGTTAAACTGAAAGCTGATTTATAATACATGGTGAGTCATCTTATTGCCCATTATACACAAGCATTATATGACTACAAATCACTTCATACAGATCTCAAGTGTCACACTTCTTCAAATCAGAACACTAAATTGCAAATTTTTGCAATTATAAACAGACTGTCAGGTAATCAGGCAAGTCGTTGATCCATTGGGTGTAAGAAAATAAACTTGCTACGTGTGCACCTATAATCTTGGCAAGATTTTTAACAGAAAAGAATATGGATTTGTATGGCACTACTCATAATCTCATGGTATTTATTTGCTCTTTCTAGCCAATGAAGTAAAGTTGAAGTCTAGTTTCTTTGTTAGTGTACTGGTGATATTGTGGTGCAGTCATTAAACTACTGGCCTTCGAATGGAATAGGAATCCAGAGAGCCCGGTTCAAATCCCACCAGGGCAGACGTGGAATTTAATTTCATTTATTAATCCGTAACAAATTTCAAGATATAGGCATACACCCAGTGGCCACTTTATTAAATACCTGTTCCTAATAAAATGGCCACCGAGGGTATGTTTGTGATCTTCAACTGCTATGGCTAATCTACTTCAAGGTTCAATGCATTGTGCAGTACTGTGCAAAAGTCTTAGGCACATGTAAAAGTACTCTGTAAAGTGGCGATGCTTTCAAAAAAAATGAAATGCAAAGTGTCTAAATATTTAAAAAGTTACCATAAACAGCAGTAAGCAGGAAAAAAAAACCTAAACCAAATCAATATTTCATGTGACCACCCTTTGCCTTTAAAACTGCACCAATTCTCTAAGCACAATGTTGTGCAGTTTTGTAAGACAATTGGCTGCTAGGTTGTTCCAACCATCTTGGAGAACTTGCCACAGATTTTTTGCAGATTCTAGCTGTCTTGCTTGCTTCTGTCTCTCCAGGTAATCCCAGACAGCTTCAATGATCCCAGGTCAGGACATTTGTTGCGGAACTCCTTTTTCTGCTTTTTGCTGAAGATAGTTCTTTATGACCTTGGCCGTGTGTTTGGGGTCATTGTCTGGCAGCAGGATTAAAGTTGAGACTGATCAGATGCCTCCTTAATAGCAAACAAGAGACAATCTTCAGATGCTGAAATTCTGAGCAACACACACAAAATGCTGGAGGAACTCAGAAGGCCAGGCAGCATTTACAGAAAAGAGTACAGTCGACGTTTCAGCTCAAAATGTTGACTGTACTCTTTTCCATAGATGCTGGTCTGGCCTTCTGAGTACCTCCAGCATTTTGTGTGTTCCTCCTTAATGGTATCATGTGATGGATTAGAGTCTGCTTGCACTTCCCAACGTTGAGGATTTCATTAATTCTGACAAGATCACCAAATTAATTTACAGAAATGCAGCCCAAACCTGCAGGGAACCACCAAGTGCTTCACTATTGGCTGCAGACACTCATCCATGTGGGGATCTCCGGGTCTTCTACGAACTAACCGCCTCGTGTTTGAGACAAAAATTTAAACATTTGATTTGTCAGTCCAGAGCACATGCTGCCATTGTTCAGCACCCTAGTCCTTGACTTTTTGTGCATAAGTGAGTCCCTTGGCTTTGTTTCCACTTCAGACCAATGGCTTTTTGGCTGCAAGTGTTGTGGACTGATGAGTCAAAATGTAAAAAAAAATGACTCACACAGAAGCAATTAGTCTGTAGAAGAGCTGGAGATCACATTTTTCCCCATTCTGATGTTTGGTTTGAGCAACAACTGAACCTCTTGACCATGCCTGCATGATTTTATGCATTGAGTTGCTGCCACATGATTGGCTGATCTTACACTTGCATTAATGAACAGGTGTACCTAATAAATAGATAGGAAAACTTCTTTGAGGATCAACACCTCATCATGGTGGAGAGGCTTATGAGTTCTTGAGATCTTGAGACCAATGCCATCTGGCACTTAGCTCCTGCTGGGGTAACCCATGGTTGTAATGTCAAGGGAGAAGTTCCATACAAAGAGTCATCCAGCCAAGACCTTGACAATGAATCTGATGGAAGGTGATGGCAGTGCAGGTGGAGGAAGGCTGCACCACTCAAGGGTCCCCAGCCATTGGGGATTCCATGCCACTGGACTCTGATCTCGATCTCTCAAGTGGTGGCACATATATCAGTTTAAACAAAGTTGAAAAAAGCCCTTGAATGTGAGTCTAAGGGTTCATAGCAACTGTTCAGAGTAGTGGTGATTGAAGTTATCCACTCCAGTTCAGGACCCTGATGGCTGTAGGGTAATAACTGCTTCTGAACCTGTTTGTGTGGGCATCTCCTGCCTGAAAGGTAGCAAGCAGAGAACATCACTGAGATGGTGTCGGTATTTGATGAGGGATGCTGCTTTATTGTGGTAGTGCTCCATGTAAATGTACTCAATGGTGGGGAGAGTTTTGTCCCTATTGGATTGGATTGTATCCATCACTTTCTGTAAGCTTTTCCATTACGAGGCATTGGTGTTTTCACACCAGGCCATGACGCATCCAGTGAGAATACTCTCCACTCTGCATCAAGACTTACTCACCTCAAACTTTATATTTCTCTCTGAAGTTCAGAATCAGAAGTACATTTATTATCATTGTTTTATGATGAGAAATGTGTTATTTTGTGGCAGCAGTACAGTACAAAGGTATAAAATTGCTGGAAACTACAAAATAAAGAAAAAGTGCAAAACTAAAGGAATACCAGAGTAGTATCCATGGGTTCATCTTCTTCTTCTTGGACTCATCCCAGTGGGGCATAGGCCATTGATGACCTCCCATCTCCATTGTCCAATGTCAATGGTATAGTTGAAGTTCATCAATGTTGTGTAATCCATTGTATCCACGGTACAGGGTATAGGCATAGAAACATAGGAAACCTACAGCACAATACAGGCCCTTCAGCCCACAAAGCTGTGCTGAACATGTCCTTACCTTAGAAATTACCTAGGGTTACCCATAGCCCTCTATTTTTCTGAGCTCTATATACCTGTCCAGAAGTCACTTAAAAGACCCCATCGTATCCGCCTCCACCACCGTTGCCAGCAACACACTCCACGCACTCACCACTCTCTGCGTAAAAAACTTACCCCTGACATCTCCTCTGTACTTGCTTCCAGGCACCTTAAAATGTGCCCTCTTGTGCTAACCATTTTAGCCCTGGGAAAAGCCTCTGACTATCCACACGATCAATGCCCCTCATCATCTTACACACCTCTATCACGGTCACCTCTCATCCTCCATCGCTCCAAGGAAAAAAGGTTGAGTTCACTCAACCTATTCTCATAAGGCATGCTCCCCAATCCAGGCAACATCCTTGTAACCAGAGCCCTGTTGGCCGGGTTTACCTTTTTCCTCTTCTCATGACAGGGATGTTGTCATGGTCCCGACCGTTAATTCCCCATTTTCTCCTAATTCCCTTTGATTGTGCCACGGTTCCGACCGTTAGTTCCCCATTTTCTCCTAATTTGCTTTGATGGTGGCACACCTGGTTTTCATCAATACCTGCAGCATAAGAACCCCGGCTTTAAACCCACTAGTTGCCAGATCGTTGGTTTTGCCAGTGTGGTAATGAATGTTTCCCGGCTGGTTAGAATTGTATATTCTAAATTTTGCTTCATTACCGAGATTTACCAGTGAAACTCAGTCTCTCTGTGTCAAGATAAGTTTTTTAAGTTCTACTCCAGTTCTGAGGTTTACCTGTGAAACTGAGTCACTCTGTGTCAAGATAAGTATTCTAAGTTTTACTTCAGCACCGTTTACCTGTGTAACTCCGTCTCTCAGTGCTAAGAAAAGTTTTGTCTGCCGCTTTCCTTTCTATGCTCCGTGTCAAGTTACGTTCTGCCTACTTCCTGCTTTCCTGCACTCCCTCCTGTTTGCCGTTCAATGCTTACGCCTGTGTCTGCATCCTAACTCAATCTGTGTGCCTGTGTCCTGCATTTGGGTTCACCTTGTTCGTTGCATCAGACACAGGTTTAGACCTTGAGAGGCTAACAGCACAACCCTGGAGCTATACCTCATACAAGCTTCCATAGAAGAACAACATCAATCCGCCAACTCAAATCCACTTAATCAAAAATCAGAAGGAAACCATCTTAACTAACTCAAAGCAGTCTAGACTTTTAGAGATATAGCACAGTAACAGCCCTTCCAGCCCAGCGAGCTTGCGCCACCAATTATGCCCATGCAAACAATTAACCTACTAACCCACATGTCTTTGGAATGTGCAAGGCAACCTGAGTGGCCGAAGGGGACCAGGAGGACCTGTCTGGTCACAAGGAGGATGTATGAACTCCTTACAGACAGGGCTGGAATTGAACCCAGGTTGCTCACACTGTGATAGCACTGTGCTAACTGTTGTATCTCCTGAGTGTCTGCGCTGACCCCAGAGAACGTTTTGAACCAGGGACCTTTCGCATGTTAGCAAATACAATAACCACGACACTGTAGAAACATTATTCTATTGGACATAAACAATCCACCCACACTAGTTGAAGAGAAGTGCATTGATCAGTATTTATTTATTTACCGATAAGCGCAAAGGAGGCCCATCCACTCTCTTTGAGTCATGGCTTCCAAGAAACCCCCAACAAAAATAATTAACCCTAACTTAATCACGAGACAATTTACAATGACCAATTAACCAACCCGATAAACCTTTGGACTGTGGGAGGAAACCAGATCACCCAAGGAAACCTGCGCATTCCGCAAGGATGGCATACAGGGACTCCTTACAGATAGCGCCAGGACTGAACTCCAAACTCCAGCACCCAATATGCTAACCACTACATGACCGTGGCACTCATAACCAATCATCATAATAATTACTTATCCCATAATCAATATCATTACAACACAATAACAATTTAATGTCACATTGCCATTAGTGGGATCTTTCTGTGCATCATTTGTTGTCACACATTGAACATTACAAGTGTGACTGCAATGCACTTCATTAGCTCCATAGTGCATTGTGATGTTCTGAAGTTATTGTGAATGCAGGTTCTCTCTCACTTTGTCTACTGAATGACAGGATTCGATATTAATATCTATCACCTGAAAATTTGGGAAGCTGCTTTGCATTTTTGCCTTGGGAATAAATGTTTTGAATATCAGCCCACAAAAACTTCAACAGATTGACACAACCCTCTTATTTTAACAGATGTATGAACCAATTTAAAATACAATGAAATGAAAAGATTAAAATCTCCATTAAAATACCGCAAAAATGTTACACTTGTTATATTCTGGTATGTTCATTTCTCTAGGCTGTTTTGAGGCCTCTCAACTCAACCTGCATTAAACACCCCCAGCTGTTATTATGAATAGACTCTGATATGTGAATATCATGAGCGAGCAAAGAATTTCAAGGCCAGACTCGCACATCCAAAGAGTACATTTGCAATGACTGTTGTAATTTGATGCCAACTTGACTCTTGATTTCTGACTGGAGGCAACTATCAACAATATGACATTTGATTACCTATTATCAAAGCCAGTTCTGTAAAGATATTGGAGAAGAAATGGCCTACAATGTGTACAGTATTGTTGACATATTGCCAGCTCCTAGACAACCAGTGTGTATTGTTTGGATGAAATAGCATCTATGACAGGAGTTCTCAACCTTTTTTATGCCTTACAATTAACTGATAGGTCCGTGGACTCAAGGTTGGGAGCTCCTGATCTATGAGGAGGAATAAACAGTCAATATTTTGGGCCCAAAACACTGACTTTTTTTTCCTCTCAGCAGATGCTGAAGATCTGCTGAGTTCTTCCAGTATTTTGTATATTTCCAGCATCTGCAAAATCTCTTGGTTTTTAATAAATACGTAAGATATTTTCCAGCCTGATATGGAAGCATCAATGCACAGGATTATGAGGTGCTGCAGAGGGTTGTAGACACGACCAACTCTATCAAGGGCACAACCCTCTGTGTGATTGAGGATATCTTCAAGAGCTGGTGCCCGTGGGAAGCAACAAGGACTCTCACCATCCGAGACATGACTTGTTCTCATGACTACAGTCAGGGAGAAGGTAGAGGAGCTTGAAGATCCACAACCAATGATTTGAGAACAGTTTCTTCCCCTCCGCCATCAGATCCCTCAGGGTTCCACCTACCCATGAACAATATAGCATTACTCTGTTTTTACACTGCTTATTTATTCTATAATTTATAGTATATTTAATTCATTGTACAGCTGCCACAAAACAAAACATCAGCTAAGTCACTAATAATAGTCTCTTTTTAAAATGGAGAATAGGATCCAGTATTGTTTGATTTGATCTAGCTCAATCTATCGATCAGTGAATAAACTGAATCTCTTCCACTCAGTTTAACCTTTAACCCTTAATTTTTTAGATTATGAGAACACCCAGTCCTCTTTTATTGTCATTTAGAAATGCATATATGCATTAAGAAATGATACAATGTTCCTTCGGAGTGATATCACAGAAAACAGGACAAATCCAAGACTAACACTTGACAGAACCACATAATTATAACATATAGTTACAGCAGTGCAAAACAATACCATAATTTGATAAAGAACAGACCATGGGCACGGTAAAAGAAAGTCTCAAGTCCCGATCGACTCCCGAGTCCCCGATAGCAGGCGGCAAAAGTGACAAACTCCTTGCCATAAACCTCCAAAGCATCGACAACTGCCGATGCCTTGGAAGCAATCGACCACAGCTGACATCGAGTCCGTCCAACCGAAAACTTCGAGCTTCCGACCAGCCCCTCCAATACAGCCTCCCGAGCGCCATCCTCTGCTGAGCGCCTTCGACCCAGCCCCGGCCGCCGAAACAAGCAAAGCTGAGGATTCGGGGCCTTCTGCTCCGGAGATTCCGGTTACCACACAGTAGCAGCGGCAGCAAAGCGGGCATTTCAGAAGTTTCTCCAGATGTTCCTCCGTACTCTCACGTCTGTCTCCATCAAATCAGGATTGTGCACGGTCCCCTACTTGACATATAACAGATATTCATCACCGGGGACGCCACGCGCGCTGCGTTGCGCTGCCATCTTCTCCTCCTCCTCCAAGTGGAGATGAATAGCTTAAAGTCAGAAATAAGTAAAATTGAAGAATCACAGACTTTTTAATCAAAATATGTCAAAATAAAGTATGTATAAAATAAATTGTGCAATGCCTTTTCATTCTTACATCCATAGTCAATGCTTTTAGTCCTGTTGTATTACATTCCTACACATCCATAGCACATCTGCCACTCATGTGGGCTCCTAGGATGGTATACTAGTGCAGTAATTGAGAGGTTTCCTCAAACTACCCAGCTCCTCCCTCTCCGGTAGCAGAAGATGCTTACACTGTGGTCCTTCCGCACTAAGCCTTTGTGTTAGCTGCACTAAACCTCAGAAGGTTCCTTTGCATGTACTCTTTCAGCCTGGGATATGCCAGTCAGCAGCATTCCTCCATGGACATCTCGACATGCTGGCAGACCAACAACGTATGGGCAGACGAGTGGACATCTTTCACTGAGCTGGTGATGTGCTGGCAGCACTTGATGTCTCCACATGTGTCCCCAGATCAGAAAGCCCTCATTGCTGCAGCAGATTTAGCCCATCGCTTGATTTGTTTTTCTGTAGTCTTGCAACTATTCCTTCTAGTGTTGGTCCAATTCCCTTGGAAGGTGCAGGTATAATCCTGTTCCCATGGCCCATACATATCTGAAGGTATGCATTATGGGAACTGATCCAGATCACAACTACTCTTTGCCTAAAATAGTTTTGCCCTTATACCTTTTGCCCAGAATTTAAATCTGCATAGCCTGGTCCTTCAAACATATTCAAGTGGAAACAGCTTTTCCTATTTAACATATCTGGACTATCAAGATCGTACATATATCTCTATCAAACCACCTCTCAACATTATTTTTCCCAGGTCAATAATCCCAGCTCCTCCACTTCAACCATTCTCATCTCTGAAACCCATGCAACTAGGCTGTGAGGGAGCAATGGTATCAATGGAGATAAAGTCATCAGGAACTACAAAAGAGATGACATTCCACATTTACCTTCATAATATATTAAACTATCAGAGTAGATTACAAGCTTAACTCTTGAACTGGAATTTAGAGTACCACCAGTAAGTCAAGCTTCCAAAAGGTGTTAGAAGGACTTAAAAGTTATTTGAATCTCCGCTAATAAAAGTCAAATTTGTGTTGGAGTGTCTGCCTTAGATAGATCACTGTGCATTATTAGGCTCTGAGTGAATGGAGATTTACTAAGCCTGTCAAATAACTCCGATCTGTATTGGGACCAGGTGCAGTGCAAGCAGACATGTTTACAGGCTCATCCGTGATAAGATCTGACTTTCGCTTGTCAAACAAGTCCATGCTTTATTGTGATTGAGATGAGATTTGAGCGCATGCTACATGTGACTGTGTTGTCAGCATGTGTGCTAATGAGTTTTGATTGACCTAGGCACCCATGTTGAGGGGATTAGAATTAATATGGCTTGGCTGTTTATGAATAGCTATAGTAAGGAATGAATGCTTCAACTGTTGACACTTGCTGAGGAAAGTAAAATGAAGGACAGGCACCTAAATAGGAACATTCATCAATATACAAAGAGTTGAAGTATGAGTTCATTACAAGTTTTCTGGAGGGAATATTCTACTAATAATCAACTTTCACTGGCTTCTGAATATAGACTGAATAACTTTACCCCAGCTCTGCTAACTCTGCTTTTTCCACCTAATTTAAATCAATTTAAATTGATCCCTGCATGGCTCCAGTGAAACCATCACTCAGACATGCCTGACTGTCAGTCCTCTTGGTGCAGCAAAGGACTAGTAAAAACCATGATCTCATTTGCAAACAGAATCCAATTAAAGCAAAAGCAGATTGGGGAAGAAATCGGACCTGGAAGCACGATGGATCCGTGTACGTGAACCTTCTTCATAGTGGTTTAGTTCCAAAGAGTTAAACCTGTCAGGAACAGCACTTTGTACAGGCTTTCTCACGGTCCTTTCAATGAATCCCAGAGCACCTCCAACAAAATACTTCTTTGAAGTACAGAACATAGGCAATGCAACAAGGTGTCACCCATTTTTACCATGAGACCTTTATTTGCCACTGGTTCTGTATAACCTGCAAGAGTATTTCCATCTTAATTCCATAATTTGTACGTCATTTAAACCAAAGTGGATAATTTCACTCACCTCAACTTTGAACTGATTCCACAACCTATGGATCCACTTTCAAGGGCTCTACAACTCCGGTATTATGTATTTATCTAATTATCTATCTATCTATCTATATCTCCATCTGTTTGTCTATCTATTTGTTTGTTTATTTATTTGTTTGTTTTTGTTTGTGTATTTATTATTGTACCTGCATGATTTGCACATTGGTTGATTGTCAGTCTTTGTGTGTAGTTTTTCATTGATTCTATTGTTCTTTTTTGTTCTGTGAATGCTCACAATAAAATGAACCTTGAGGTAGTATCTAGTAAATTTCTAAAGATATATCATGGAGAGCATTCTAACTAGTTGCATCACCACCTGATGTGAAGGGCCACTGCACAGGATCAGAGAAAAGCTACAGAATGTTTAAACCCAGCTCCATCAGAGCACCAGCCTCCCCCAGTATCCAGGACACCTTCAAAAGGTGATGCCTCAGAAAGATGACACCCATCAGTCAGAATGTGACCTCTTCTCATTGCTACCATCGAAGAGGAGGTACAACAGTCTGACGACACACATTCAACATTTTAGGAATAGCTTCTTCCCCTCCAAACGTGCTGGAAGCTGGGATGTTAGGAATGAGGCAGTGCAGTGAGAGGTGTGTGAGATTGACGGCACAGAAGGAGCAGCAGGGACAGGGGTTAGGGTGGTGCAGACACACCCAGCCCTGACACAACAGGCGAGGTAATTTGAGCCAATTCTGTTTGAATGCATTCCCGGAGCATTTTGACATACGTAGTATGGGTTGAGCTGAATGTGGGCAAATGGGCACCACAGACAACAAAAGTTTCCATGTTGTATAACTCTATGACTTCTCATCCCTTCCCTCTGACCTTCCATCCCTCAGAGCTATCCTGTCAACCAGCCTACCCACAATTCTACTCAATCAATTTATCTATAATTGTATTCAGTATATGAGCATAACCATATATATTCAAAGAAAATTAAACTGTTTTTGTTAAAAGTAGAAACACAAGAGATGCTGCAGATGCTGAAAATCCAGACCAACAAACTCAAAATGCTGGAGGAACTCAAAAGGTCAGGCAGCATCTATGGGAGAGGAACAAAGAGTCAACATTTCATGTAATGACCCTTCAGCAGGATTTTAACTTAATGCTAAAATGTTTTTTTTTAATATTACTTGCAGCAATATCTAGGGATTAATCTTTAATACATGAGCTCTCCAGGTCAATTTTAGGTTGGCATCATTAGTGCTTCGTTAATACAGCCTGTAATCACATGTAATGCATCTGTTTTAGAAGGGAGAAACAGATAAGCCAGGTAACCATAGTTTCGCATTGAGACTGCATAAGCTTCTACATGTCATAATTCGATAAAATCAACACTGACTTAGAAAGACGCAGTTAATTAGGAACAGCCAGAACATATCTGTGAATAGCATGGCATATCTAATATGTTCAGTAGAGTACCTTGAGGAAACAACAGAGTTCATTAATAAAATGAACGTTTTTTTTGATGAAATTGAAGTGCATAATACAAAAAGAAAATTAACTTCATGGATAGGAGGCTAGCCAATGACAAGAACACAGAGTGCAAGATTATATTTAATGAACAGAAGAGAACTGATGTGGAATGAGTTGCTCTTGACAGAGTGAAGTGTGCAAGGTGAGTTAGGTATGATTTGGGCCCACTTTAAACACCTGCAGTGTACACAGTTGTAGATAATCTCTTAATTAGTGCATTATAAATCTATTCACTTTCACTTCATTCCTTTATTTAACCTGATTTTGGAAAATTTCATTGCATGATGCATGTGACAACCATACTTTTACATTGCCTTAGCTATAGAAAGGTAAGAAGGTGACCTCTTTTAGAAGCTACAATAACATTTTAATACCTCAAATGTTGTTTTTTACTGGTCTAATGAAATGTAAATAAGCAACATTATCTTAAACTGGCAGCTATTTTTTCACCGGATATTGCCATCGTCCTGTCCTGACAGGTACAAGGCTCGTGCTTAGTCCGGCTGGAGTCACAGTCTAAACATACGGGCTTTACCATTCAGGACAGAGAGGGGAATTCCTTCTGCCAGTGGGTGGTGAACCTTTGAAAATCTCCACCAAAAGGAAGAGGAGACTCTATCATGGGTGCACTTGAGGTGGGGAGATGCTAAGGAAATTGAGAGATATAGCATACATGCAATAAATCTATGTTGAGCTTAAAGAATAACCAAAGGACTCAATAGTCACAGCACAGGAGAACATTCTGCTGATCATTACAACATGCTATGTTGGTGCCAGAATGTGAGGCAACTCTTGTGAGCTACCTCTTGCACATTCTTTGGCGTGTTGACAGTGAACTCAGATATCACATTTGGATATATATATGATATCTGGATCTGAAGGTGCACTGACTGTATGGTATGATGTATTGGAGGATCTATGTCATTAATGAAATGAAAGGTCTTGATCAACTTCTATCCTTTTTATAAAACAACTTTCAAATCTACAACTCTCTCTGAACTCCAGAATCAGAGAGTTTTATTATACAGTACTGGCCTCATTTTAACCATTTCCATTTGCCCCATATCCATTATACAGGTATGCCATGGATCTGGGCTTAGAGGGTTAAACTCGAGGCCGAAATGTAACATTTTTAGGATTTCCGCTACAGAACACATTATTATCTGGTACCTGATTCTGAACCTCTTTTTTTTAGCAATAGGCTTTCCTGCATTGTTGCGGTAACTCAGAGTATCAATTCAATCCCTGTCAGTTGACAATGTCTACTATATGTCACCAGGTAGCATTCCTTTTCTGCAGCCTGATATACTTAACTTAAAATTTTTGAGCAGTCTGTAATTATACAGACTGACCTCTTTTAACATCCCTGAGAAGTGACGGTGGTTTTCGGAGAAGGTTTGAGAAAATAATTTTGAAGCAATGGTTTCCGCAGAATTTTCAGACCTCATAATGGCATCCCTCTCTTTAACTGGAAGTTTATTGTTGTCACTTTTACTTTGTGCATCAGGAGAACAAAGGGAAGTGAAATATATTACAGCTACAAGGACAACATTTCACCCCTCATCAATCATATCCTCCAACTGACTAATTTCCTGTTTCTTTTTATAATTGAGATGGACGCAGTTCATGGGAAGGATGATATTAATTAGCAATTCATTATTTTTAACTGCCTGCTGGCAGGTAGCAGTGGGAGTGACTGCCAGTCATCACTTGAATGGGCAGCAATGAGGCGCCCTGAACACACCATTCTCTGCATCCATTCCAAGCAGCTATTTATGTCTCTGTTGGAGCCCAAGACTAATTGGCTCTGGGCTAAAGGTCTGTCATGTTTGAAAAGGCTAATTATTTCAGTACAATTAAATAGAGTTAATATTTCACTCTCAACAAAATACCCATGCCCTTCAGAGTGTTTCTAAGCTCGCTTTCCCTGAACTCCCCTCAAACATCTCAGATAAAGGAAAAATGGATCCGAATAAACACAGGCAATTATCAGCAAGTGGGGTTAAAAAGTTTCAGAATTCAGCAATAATTCCTCACTTTTTTTTACTAAAGAAGACAACGAGAAGTCCCTTTAGAGAAATAACCCCGAGAAGAGTAAGATTTAAGCTGACTCTTGACACGTTGAGAATACCGGACAGGTTGCAGATAATAGAGTCACAAGAGACTGCTAATGCTGGAAACTGGAGCAAATGACAAACTGCTGGAGGAACTCAGTAGGTCAGGGTGCATCTGTTGAGGGAAATAGGCTGTCAATGTTACGGATTAGGATACTTCAATACAAATACTATCATCTCCACTTTTTCCTCCCCCTCACGACCCCATCTGCCAATCACCTGCCTCAGTGGGATCCACCTATTGCTTGCCAACTCCTGCTGCACCCCATTCCCTCACCTCTATCCACAGGCTTTCATCTTTCCTCTCTTTCAGTCCAGATAAAGGACTGATCCCAGAATGTCAGTCCACATCCCTCCACAGTTGCCAACTGACCAGCTAAGTTCCCCTGGGATGCAGAATAGGCCCTTCCAGCCCTTCCAGTGACACCACCATGCAATCCAAGATTTAATCTTAACTTAATCACAGGGCAATTTACAATGAGCAATTAACCTGCCAACCAGTACCTCTTTGGAGTGTGGGAGGAAACTGGAGCACCCAGAGGAAACCTCGGTGGTCACGAGGAGAGCATACAAGCTCCTTACAGGCAGCAGTGGGGAATTGAACCTGGGTATTCTGAAATATAAAGCATTGTGCTATCCACTCACACTACCGAGCCACCTCATTGAGATGGATTGTCCCTTATACGACTATAAGACAGAAGACACGGGAACAGTATTTGGCCCATCGTGTCTGCTCTGTCATTCCATCATGGCTGATTTATTATCCCTCTCAGTCTCATTCTCTTGCCTTCTTCATATAACCTTTGATGCCTTTCCTAATATTGAAAGGCCTAGAAAGAGTGGATGTGGAGAGGATGTTTCCTAAAGTTGTGGATGTGGAGAGTTTAGTATAAGAGGGCACAGCCTCAGAATAGAAGGACATCTCTTTAGAACAGAGATGAGGAAGAATTTACTTAATCAGAGTGTGGTGAATTTGTTGAATTCATTAGCACAGGTGGGAGGCCAAGTCATTAGCTACATTTAAGGTGGGGGTTGATATTTAGAACATAAGAACATAATAAATAGGAGCAGGAGTCGGCCATCTGCCTGTCAGAACCTGCTCCGCCGTTCAAAAAGATCATGGCTGATCTGGCCATGGACTCATCTCCATCTACCTGCCTTTTCCCCATAACCCTTAATTCCCCTACTATGCAAAAATCTATCCAACCTTGTCTTAAATATATTTATTGAAGTAACCAGCATTACTTCATTTGACAGAGAATTCCACAGATTCACCCCTCTTTGGGAAAAGCAGTTTCTCCTCATCTCTGTCCTAAATCTACTCCCCCAAATCTTGAGGTTATGTCCCCTAGTTCTAGTCTCATCTACCAGCGAAAACAACTTTCCTATTTCAATCTTATCTATCCCTTTCATAATTTCATATGTTTCTCCTCTCCTTCTTCTGAATTCCAGTGAGTACAGACCCAGCCGACTCAATCTCTCCTCATAGTCTAATCCCTCATCTCTGTAATCAACCTGGTGAACCTCCTGTTCACCACCTTCAAAGACAGTATGCCCTTCCTCAAGTAAGGAGAGCAGAACTGCATGCAGTACTCCAGGTGTAGTCTCACCGGTACCCTGTACAATTGTAGCATAACCTCCCTGCTCTTAAGTTCAATCCCTTTTGCAATGAAGGTCAACATCCCATTTGCCTTCTTGATAGCCTGCTACACCTGCAAACCAACCTTTTGTGATTCATGCACAAGCTCTCCTAAGCCCCTCTGCACAGCCGCATGCTGCAATTTTTTACCATTTAAATAATAATCTGCTCTGTTATTTTTCCTTCCAAAGTGGATGACCTTGCATTTACTAACATTGTACTTCATCTGCCAGATCCTTTCCTACTCACTTAACCTATCTATATCTCTCTACAGACTCTCCGTATCTTCTGCACAATTTGCTTTTCCACTCAATTTAGTATTATCAGCCATGATGGAATTCCAGTGCAGGCTCAATGGGCTGAGTGACCTAATTCTGTTCCTGTACCTTATGGTCTTCTGGTCTTATGGTATAATCGGCCTCTGCTTTAAATATACCCAATAATTTGGTCTCCACAGTTGTTTGTGGCAATAAATTTCACAGATTAACCACCCTCCGGCTAAAGAAATTCCTCCTCACCATTGTTCTAAAGGAACATCTTCAGAGGCTGTGCTTTTTGGTCCTAGACTTCCACACTGTATGAAGTACCCTCTCCACATCCACTCTATCTAGGCCTTTCAGTATTTGATAAGTTTCAATGAGATCTCCACCATTCTTCTAAACTCCAGTAAGTACAGGCCCAGTGCCTCTGCTTGCATGACAAGAGGAGAGATAGAAATTTACTGTCTCCCCAAGCTCACTTCGGAATCCTCTACCAGGAGATATTCTCTGTAACAGAGTTCTGTTTGCTAAATCTCCATAGGCCATCCTTGGCTGCTCAATTTTAATGATTTCCTTTGCTCTGGTATATCAAGGAAGTAACGTTAACTTTAAGTGATAACAATCTGATAATTGTACACAGCGTCAGTATCGGATAAAATTGAAGAAATTAAGATTGAAAGGAAACCCCACTGCTGGTTAATTTCTCTACAAATGTAGTTCTCTGCAGGTTGTATTGCTCATAGTGCAGTAATACTGGAGAAATTGTAGGTTCATTGTTACCATGACCACTTATTTAATGTGGTTTATGATAAAGTAGTGTACTGGGGATGATCCATATCTCCTGTGGTGCATTTAGTGTATTGAGAAAATTGCTAGCAACAGATCTTTTCAGTTGAGTGAAGGGTGAGTTTCCCCTGAAGTTGCTGAACCTTCAGACTACCTTAGAGGATCATCCTATCTCAGAGTCAGAATTGAGTTTAATATCACTGGCGTATCATCCGTTCAGAAATCTGATGGTGGTGTTTCTAAAATGCTGAGTATGTGTCTTCAGGATCCTGTACCTCCCCTTTGATGGTTGCAATGAGAAGAGGGCATGCCCTGGGTGATGAGGATCCTTCATGATGGATATTGCCTTTTTGAGGCATGGCCTTTGGAAGATGTCCTCTATGCTTTGGAGGCTAGTGCTCATGTTGGTATGATAATTGCTCTATCTGTTACCATAGGAAATGATAAAGAATTGTAGGCATAATTTAGCACATCATGGAAACACCCCGCCCCTCATGTACTCTGTCTCTCTGTCTACACTTCTTGCAGCCTTGGTAAATTAGACAGTATAATCAAATATCTAATCCACTCCGGATATTATCTCTTCTCTTCCCTTCCATTGAGTAGAAGATAGAAAAGCCTGAAAGCATCTATCACCAAATTCAAATATCTCCAAATTAGCTCTCTCTCCAAAGCTTTCAATAAAGGCTTAAGATGATGGGGCCATTGGATCAGAAGCAGAGAGGAAAAATAAAGAAAAATTGGATTGTGATCAGAAGTTTGAGAATTTGATGTTCATGCTGCCAGATTGGTGACTACATAGGTGGAATATGAGACGTTGTTCCTTTAATTTTCATTGGGTCAGGATTTGACAGTGCAGAAGGTTGCAGAAAGAGTGAAGGAATGGGAAGTGTGATTGAAATAGCTGGCCACTGGAAGATCCTGGCTGAAATGACAGGGATGATCAACAAAGCAATCAGATAAGGGATACTCAGTAAATGAAGATTTTTTGAGATACAGTTTAGAAAGGCAAGTAGCTAATTTGGGAAGACAGGTAACACCATCCACAGTGCATCAAGGACTAGGAATTGGACATCAGCTGTTTACAGTTTATGTCAGCAACCCTGACTTTGCTGACACTATGTTGTCAGGTGATAAAGGAACTCCGTGGATGATGAAAGAACATGCATAGTAAGCCAGTTGCAGGGGTAAAATCAAATAATACTAAATGAGCCGACAGCTAAAGTTCTTCCACTCCAGTTCAAACCCAAGAGATAAACTTTCATGCAACACACATCAAAGTTGCTGGTGAACGCAGCAGGCCAGGCAGCATCTCTAGGAAGAGGTACAGTCGATGTTTCAGGCCGAGACCCTTCGTCAGGACTAACCGAAGGAAGAGTTAGTTTCACATCAGCCACAAAATTTAAAATATAACAAAATGGATGCTGAAAATGTGGAATAGAAAGTGAAAATGGTGGAAGTACTTGACAGGTCAGGCAGCTTCTGTGAAAATAGATAGTGCATGAAGGATATTAAATCTGGATTTCTGAAATGATCAGATTGTTTTAAAAGCACATATTCTTCAATAATTTTCTTCAGGGAAGGAGATCTGTTGTCTGTAGTGGTTCGGTCTACATGTGACTGTAGACCCACATATAACCCACTCTTAATAACCTTCACTGTGTAGATCTGGTAGTGTTGAACAAGGCATGTTATTGGCAAATAAATCTTCTCCCATGAAAGACTGAATGAATTAACATCACCAACAAAATGCTGCTACATTTGAAAACTTCACTGAAACAAAACTACTTAAAACTCATTAAGAAGAATTTGATTATATTTGACATATCAAGATATAATCTAAATAAGTTATTGGTTTCAATACTGTAGAGTAGCATTCTAGAAATTAAAATCCATAATGTTGAGTATAAAATATTTTGATATGTTCATAAACTGTGCAAGTTCTCAGTGATGAAAACTTTATTCCTATGTTCTTTAATATTCTTTAACAATAAAGGAAATTTGGATGTGAGTAATGCCTTGTCAAGTTGAAAAGCAAAATTGAAGTAAAAGTCTGCTCCAGATTCATCATCTGCAACAAACAAAATTTTGGAAGAAATCCGTAGGTCAGCCAGCATCTGTGGAGGGAGTGGGCAATTTTGGGTCGTCTAAGCTAGGAAAGAATGTGTTTGAACAGCTGGAGAGCAGCAGAAATCTGGGGAGCAATGAGAGTGAGTCTCACAGAACTCCTGTTTTGTTTTATAAAAAAAGAGGAAAACTTCAAAGTGGGTATGCCTTGACGAGACTTTGCAGTGGAATAGCAGAATGGAGATGGAGGAGATTTCAGGTGCTGGAATCTGGAGCAACAAAATGGAAAGCAGGATTTTGAGGGCAAATCATAAACACAGGAAAATCTACAAACGCTGGATAAGAAACACAGAATGCCAGGGGAATTCCGCCAAAATCAGCATCTATGGAGGGTAATAAACAGTTGACGTTTTGGACTGAAACCCTTCAGCAGGACTGGTACAGAAGGGGAAAGAAGCCAGAATAAGAAGGTGGGGGACATGATGGAGGGTAAGCTGGCACTTTGCCAGATATTGGTCAATGATCTAAAACATCCTTTAGCAATTCTCACAGGCTGGGCTGTTTTCTCAGTGGAAGGGACTTGATGACCTTCCTGAACAGAATCTGGCAAAAGGGAAGTGGCTCATTGTTCATGCTTTCTTGTACACCCGAGCAGATAATGGACATATGGTGGTTGGCGTCTGTCTGTCTTGAAGGAGAATGGGTAATGATGATCATCATCACAAGCCTGGGCGGAAGGTATGGAGATGCTGAGATGTCTATTTGTCAAGATCGCCCTCTCGGCCTCACCATTGTAGTCCAAAGGAAAGCTTAAGTAGCAATATGTTTGACACCAGCTTGGCTGCAGGAAGGATGTTCAATGACATCCAGCTGCCTTCGAGGCTCCACTCCCGATTTTCTATCTGGATCTACTCCTGTAGCCTTCGCCTCTCCGAATGCTGCCTTCAAACCAGTGGGGCTATTTACCCATAGCTAGGGATCTAGGTCACAATCACCAGGACGGTCCATACACCGGTGGGCCTGCGTGCTATGTGTGCAGGGGCCAAATGGATACACTGCAAATGTTAACAGTGAGAAGAATAATATAAAATATTAATGAATGAAATGTACCCCCACAACTTCACTCTACCATTCCCCAATCTCACACCCCCTCACTCCTGCTAACACTGTCATTCAAGTTTCAGTCTGTACCAGGGACCCATTCAGTCTGAGAAAACCATAACACCATGACGCATAGGAACAGAATTTGGCCATTTGGCTCATGGAGTCTGCTGTACCATTCCATCATGTCTGATTTATTATCCATCTCAACCCCAATCTCCTGTCTTCCCCCTGTAACCTTTGATGCCCTTACTAATCAAGAACCCATCAACCTCTGTGTTTAATACTGTATATCGAATTACTTCACCTCCACAACATTTGTGGCAATGAATTTCACAAATTCACCACACTCTGGTTTAAGAATTCCTCCTCATCTCTGTTCTAAAGGGAGGTCCCTCCACTCTGAGGCTGTGCCCTCTAGTTCTGGACTAACCCATGACAGGAAACATCCTCTTCATGGCCACTCTATCTCATCCTTTCAATATTCAGTAGGTTTCAATGAGATCCCCTCCTCATTCTTCTAAAGAAAAAAAGTACAGGCCCAGAGCCATCAAATGTTCCTCATGTACAGTATTAAACCTTTCATGACTCCAACATCTTACCAAGCAGTGAAGTCAGGCTTACTGGCCTATAATTTCCTGTTTTTTTTTTTGTTGCCTCCCTCCATTCTTACAGAGTGCAACCACTCAACTGTACAGAATGCCGACAAAAATTCAATAGAGCCTCAATCTCTGTCACTAGAAGTCTCTCATCTCTGTAGAGGCTGGGAGATTCTGTGTTGATAGTGGTAAGATTTGTGAACAGGTAAGGGATCAGAGTGGTGAGGGGTGGGTTGGTGGGGTGTATGCTGACTGAAGTCACTGGCGTATGTAAGTAGTCAATCACCTCTCTGCTCAGCTATTGCCCTACAATAAGGGAAGGCAGAAGTCACTGCCACTTGGTGAGTCTGGTGTGCTAGAGACAGGGAAAGAATGTGGAAGATAAAGTAAAATTCTCCAGTATGAAATTAGCAACTTTAGTAGAAAGAATGGAAAAGCCTATTTTTTAAGGTGAGCTACATATCCATCTTTGCAATTAGAGAGACATAGGGATACTTGTATTCAAATCACAGAACATTAGATGCAGGTAGAGCAAGTGATTATAAAGAGAAATGGTGCATTATTCTTTATTGCAAGAGGGTTGGACTATAAATAATGAAATGTTGTTGTGGTTAGATTGGCTTTGTTGTGATGTACAGTTTATGAATTTGGTTAGGATAGATCTGGATATCCTTGGCAGTTTTCAAAACAGGGATTGCTGGAGACAATCAGTAGATCAAGCAGCATCTGTGGCACAAAAGGAAACAATTAATGTTTCACATCCTGAACCCTTCATCATCTGATGAAGCATTTTCTGTTTTTGCTTCAGATTTACAAAATCCATATTTGGCTGTTTTTTGTTGATGAAGTTTAATGACCTTGAGAGCTGCACTGGGTCTCTTTGAAGGAAAGACTGTCAAATGGCCTGATATTCTGGTCTGAAAGAATGAGATGTTAATAGACTGGAGACTCTAGGAGTAAGCGACATAATCTTCATATAGGATATTTTTAAGGAATATAGCTTTGGCAGTTTTGTGAGCACTTTTGGGCTTCTCTTCTAAGAATAAATATGCTAGTATTTGAGAGGGTCCAGATGCCATCAAAGGTTATGGGGAGGAAGACAAGAGAATGGGGTTGGGAAGGATAATAATTCAGCCATGATGAAATGATGGAGCAGACTCGATGGGCCAAAAGGCCTAATTCTTCTCCTGTCTTATAGTCCTAAATTAGAAGGTAGTATTTGGAATTCCCTATCCTGGAGGATTATGGATATCTGGGCATTAAGTATCTTTTTATCTGAGTTTGATAGAGTTAAAACTGCAAAAAATAAGAAATAGAAGAATGAGTGATTGTTGTGCAGCATGGAGTAGGTGTATAAGAAAGGTCCTCTGTAATGATCAATAACCAGTTGTCTGGAATCAAATGACGTTGCCAAATTTCTCAGGGTTGGGTCTGTCTGCACCAGTGCCAGCCCCCTGTCCCTGGCACCCCTTCCCTGCCACATGCCTCCAGTGGTGCTCCACCCTCACCAATCCCAACATCCTTTGCTCCCGCCAGATTTACAAACTCGCTGTCCGTTTCACTCTGACAATCTCAGCACTGTGCAATTGCACTAATGCAGCACTGTAACCCTAGCTATATACTGCATATGTGCCCAAGACCTTTGAATCAGTATTGTATGACAATTCACGTGTAGGCACACTGTACCACTTTCCACTCCTGGTAAAAGTGGATATGACAAGATACAGATTTACTGATATAATTGGCAATTGCCGGTTGATTCTTCAATAGTATTTAATGTATAAATCTGAAGCATTGAATAAAGTGCAGTATAAAACAAACAATTATCACAAATTGTGTTATTGTTAAATTTTTTAATAGTTATACTAATAGCTGTAGAAGTACTGTTAAAAAGTATGGACATTACTCTGAACTTTTCCATATTTTTTAATGGAATTAGTTGTTCAATGACACGTGTGATTGGGATCTTTCTCAGACCCATCTGTCATATGGATCTGTGTAGAATAACTAAGTGGTTTTCCTGGCATGAAAAAAAATCCACCTGTGCCGAAGATACAAAGCAACATGCACAAAATGCTGGAGGAACTCAGCAGGCCAGGCAGCACATTTGGAAAAGAGTAAACAGTCAATATTTCAGGCCAGGACCCTTCGTCAGAACTGGAAAGGAAGGGGTGAAATCAGAGTCAAAAGGTTGGGGGGTGAGGGGGGAGAAGGAGAGGGAGAATTACAAGGTGGCATGTGATAGGTGAAACTGGGAGTGGAACAGGGGATGAGGTTGATTGGTAAAAAAGATCATGGGCTGGATGAGAGAGAATCTGATAAGAGAGGATAGAAAATGGTAGAAGAAAGGGAGGGGGAGGAGCGCCAGAGGGAGAAGATGGGCTGGTAAGGAGATAAGGTAAGAAAGGGAAAAAGGAATGGAGAACAGTTAAGGAATCAGGGCTGGGGGGGTGGGGGGGTCATTACTGGAAGTTCAATAAATCAATGCTCATACCATCTGGCTGAAGGCTACCCAGATGGAATATAAGATGTTACTCCTCCAACCTGGGTGTGGCCTCATCATGGCAGTAGAAGAGGCCATGGACTGACATATCAGAATGGGAATGGGAATGGGAAGTGGAATTGAAATGGGTGGCTACAGGGAGATCCCGCTTTTTCTGGCAAGTGCTCCCAATCTACGTTGCGTCTCACTGATATACAGGAGGTCACACCAGGAGCACCGAATACAGAGGATGAGCCCAACAGATGCGCAGATGGAACCTCGCAGCCGCAACTGAGAGGACTATTTAGGGCCCTGAATGGTAGTGAAGGAGGAGGTGTAGAGGCAGGTGAGGCACTTGTTCTGCTTGCAAAGATCAATACCAGGAGGGAGATCAGTGGGGAAGGATGAATGGACAAGGGAATTATGTAGGGAGCGATCCCTGTGGAAAGAGCAAAATGGGTGGGAGGGATAGATATGCTTGGTGGTGGGATCCTGTTGGGGATGGCGGAAATTACAGAGAATTATGTGCTGGACATGCAGAGGATTTCACCTATCACCTACCACCTCCTACTTCTTCCTCCCATCCCCCCAGTTTTTTACTCTGACTTCTCATCTTCCTTTCCAGTCCAGATGAATGGTCACAGCTTAAAACGTCGACTGTTTACTTTTTTCCATTAATGCTGCCCGGTCCTTCTGCGTTCCTCCGGCATTTTATGTGTGTTGCTTTAAAGAGATGTTTCAGGTGCAGACATGATACATTACTACTGCAAATAAAGATAAAGGGTCCAAAACCAGGTTCCTTACGTAGCAATTTAATGTGAAGGGGAAGGAACATTAACATTTTTCACAAGCATGTAGATTAAGCAAACAAGAAAAGCTGAGGTGAGAAATATAGTGCTGTACAAAATTCTTAGGTACATGTAAAAAAAATCTGTAAAGGAAAGATGCTTTGAAAAATAATGAAAAGAACAGATTCCAAGTGCAAAAAAACCTATTAAAAGCAGTAAACAGAAAAAAACCGAATCGAATCAATATTTTGTGTGACCATCCTTTGCCTTTAAAGATGCATCAATTTCTTAGGTACACTGCTGTAGAGTTTTATAAGAAAATTGGGTGGTAGGTTTTTCCAAGAATCTTGGTGAACTTTACACAGTTCTTCTGCAGACTTTGGCTGTATCGCTTGTTTCTGTCTTCCCAGATAATCCAGACAGCCTAAATGATGTGGAGATCAGGGCTCCATGGAAGCCATGTCGTCTGAAAACATATAAAAATCTAGGGTGCCCAAGACTTCTTCCACAGTACTATATTAGGAACAAAGAACGTGCTAGGCTGAATACTGTAAGGTTACAATACTTAACGAGTAGAATTGGGATAATTGGTTCCACCACAGCTTGGTATGGAGGCACCAATGCGTAGGATCACTGAGGGCCCGAGGCTCAGCTGGCTCCATCACTGCCACAACGGAACACCTTCAAGAGGTGGGACCTCAAGAAGGCAACATCCCATCACTAAGGACCTGTACCATCCAGAAAATGCTCTCTTCTCATTACTACCGTCAAGGAAGAGGTACAGGAGACTGAAGATCTACACTCAACAGTTCAGAAATAGCTACTTCCCACCTGTCATTCATGAAAACTAACTCATCATTCTTTTCGTTTGGACTATTTTTTAGATTATAAAGACACGCAGTCCTCTGTTATTGTCATTTAGTAATGCATGCATTAAGAAATGATACAATATTTCCTCCGGTGTGATATCACAAAACACAGGACAAACCAAGACTGAAAAAACTGACAAAATCACATAATTATAACATATAGTTACAACAGTGCAACAATACCATAACTTGTCCATGAGCACAGTAAAAAGTTCAAAGTCTCTCAAATGTCCCACATCTCACACAGACGGGAGAAGGAAGAAAAATTCTCCCTGTCATGCCCGACCACAATCTGTCTCTGAGTCATCTGAAAAATTCGAGCCTCCGAGTCAGCTCTCCGACACCGAATACGGGGCGCCATCTCTGTCCGAATGATTCGACCTCAATCTCGGTCGCCAACAGCAGGCAAAGCTGGGGATTTTGAGGCCTTCCCTCCGGAAGTTTCCCGACCGCGCAGTAACAACAGCAGCAAAGGAGCATTTCAGAAATTTCTCCAGATGTTCCTCTGTGCTTTCACGTCCGTCTCCATCAAATCAGAATTGTCCACGGCCCCTATTTAATGGATACGATATTATTTTTCACCGGAGAGCTGCGCACTCGCGGGCGCTGCTCTCTCTCCCCCCGCCGTAGAGTAATTTTATGTCTTTGAATTGTACTGCTGCTACAAAACAACACCATTCACATCATATAAGACAATGATAATAAACCTGATTCTAGAATGTAACAATGAAGAGGATGCTGACAAAATATAGGTAAAAGCAGATATGAAAGGCATACAGTCATCACACAGAAACAGCAAATACCCATAGAGAAACAGCATCTGTAGAGAGAGAATAGACTTCATTATAGAATATGATGCTGTGCTGGCCTCACAGCCTATTCCAAGATTATTCCACTATGACCACACCCACTATTCTCTAGTAAAAAAACTTACCTCGGACATCCCCCCCATACTTCACTCAAATCACTCTGAACGTATAAACTCATGTTTCAAGTATATATTGTTTTATTGAAATACAGCGCAGGGTAGGCCTTCTGGCCCTTTGAGCCATACCGCCCAGCAACACCCGATTTAACCCCAGGCGAAACACAGGAGAATTTGCAATGACCAATTAACTTACCAGCTGTTACTTCTTTGGACTGTGCAAGGAAACCGGAGGAAGCCCACGTGGTCATGGAGAGAGCATAGAGATGGAGATAATGAAAATGGATTACAATAATCATCCTTTTTCTTTGCATACTTCAGAATCAGAATCTAGATTAGTACCACTGACATACACTCAGGGGCCATTTTATTATGTAAAGGAGTGGAACTTGGTCTAGTGTTCTGCTGCTACAGCACATCCATTTCAAGTTTCAACACATTGCACTTTCAGAGATACTCTTCTGCACTTTTGTAATCTGTGTGGTTATTTGAGTCACTGTCGCCTTCTTGATAGGCAGCTTGAACCATTCTGGCCATTCTCTTCTGACTTCTCTCGTTAACAAGGCCGTTCACCCACAGAACTGCTGCTCACAGGAAGTTCTTCACACCATTCTTTGTGAACTCTAAAGACGATTGTTTGTGAAAATTCCTGGAGATCAGTAGTTTCCCTGACACTCAAACCAGTCTGGCACCAACAATCAGTCAATGGTGAAAAAAAGGTAGTAAGGATAGTTTGGGTAATTATAGACCAGTGAGCCTTACGTCTGTGGTGGGAAAGCTGTTGGAAAAGATTCTTAGAGATAGGATCTATAGGCATTTAGAGAATCATGGTCTGATCAGGGACAGTCAGCATGGCTTTGTGAAGGGCAGATCATGTCTAACAAGCCTGATAGAGTTCTTTGAGGAGGTGACTAGGCATATAGATGAGGGTAGTGTAGTGGATGTGATCTATATGGATTTTAGTAAGGCATTTGACAAGGTTCCACACGGTAGGCTTATTCAGAAAGTTAGAAGGCATGGGATCCAGGGAAGTTTGGCCAGGTGGATTCAGAATTGGCTTGCCTGCAGAAGGCAGAGGGTGGTGGTGGAGGGAGTACATTCAGATTGGAGGATTGTGACTAGTGGTGTCCCACAAGGATCTGTTCTGGGACCTCTACTTTTCGTGATTTTTATTAACAACCTGGATGTGGGGGTAGAAGGGTGGGTTGGCAAGTTTGCAGACAGCACAAAGGTTGGTGGTGTTGTAGATAGTGTAGAGGATTGTCAAAGATTGAAGAGAGACATTGATAGGATGCGGAAGTGGGCTGAGAAGTGGCAGATGGAGTTCAACCTGGAGAAGTGTGAGGTGGTACACTTAGGAAGGACAAACTCCAAGGCAGAGTACAAAGTAAATGGCAGGATACTTGGTAGTGTGGAGGAGCAGAGGGATCTCGGGGCACATGTCCACAGATCCCTGAAAGTTGCATCACAGATGGATAGGGTAGTTAAGAAAGCTTATGGGGTGTTAGCTTTCATAAGTCGAGGGATAGAGTTTAAGAGTCACGATGTAATGATGCAGCTCTATAAAACACTGGTTAGGTCACACTTGGAGTACTGTGTCCAGTTCTGGTCACCTCACTATAGGAAGGATGTGGAAGCATTGGAAAGGGTACAGAGGAGATTTACCAGGATGCTGCCTGGTTCAGAGAGTATGCATTATGATCAGAGATTAAGGGAGCTAGAGCTTTACTCTTTGGAGAGAAGGAGGATGAGAGGAGACATGATAGAGGTGTACAAGATAATAAGAGGAATAGATAGAGTGAATAGCCAGTGCCTCTTCCCCAGGGCACCACTGCTCAATACAAGAGGACATGGCTTTAAGGTAAGGGGTGGGAAGTTCAAGGGGGATATTAGAGGAAGGTTTTTTACTCAGAGAGTGGTTGGTGCACGGAATGCACTGCCTGAGTCAGTGGTGGAGGCAGATACACTAGTGAAGGTTAAGAGACTACTAGACAGGTATATGGAGGAATCTAAGGTGGGGGCTTATATGGGAGGGAGGGTTTGAGGGTCAGCACAACATTGTGGGCCGACGGGCCTGTACTATCCTGTACTATTCTATGATCTATGATCTATGATCTATGAAATTCATTTAGGTCACATTTATTTATTTAGAGATACAGAGTCGAGAAGGCCCTTCTAGCTCTCTCAGCTACGCCACTCAGACAACCCCCGACAATCGCAATCTGATCCTAGTCTAATCACAGGACAATTTACAATGACCTATTAACCTACCCAGTAAGTCTTTGGACTGTGGGAGGAAACTGGAGCATCCTGGGGAAACTCAGGCATTTCATGGGGAGGATACACATACTCCTTACAGTGGACGCCAGAATTGAACTCGAACTCCAAAACCCTGAAATGTATTAGAGTCATGCTGTTACGCTACCATGGCACCCACATCTTCCCAATTCTGATGTTTGGTCTGAATAACAACTGAACCTCTTGACCATATCTACCTGCTTTTATGCATTGAGATGCTGCCACATGATTGGCTGATTAGTTGTTTGCATAAAAGAGCGGATGTACAGGTGTAGCTAATAAAGTGGCTACTGAGTGTATGTTGTGAAATTTGTTGGTTTTGCAGCAGCAGCACAGTGTGTCTATATATATATCAGAAATGGTCAAGAGTGAAACAAAATGATTTCACTGTTTAAACAAGTTAGGACTTACAAAAAATTTGAAGGTATCAACCATAACCTTGAACGTTACCTTTGGGTCCGCACCAGACACTCAGCTCCCCCTTGTAGCTCCAAGCAGCTGTATGCATGCAACAGCGGCCATACGTCAGTATACCTTTTCGACAGGTGGGCTAAACCAGGTGAGGGTAGCCAACAGGACACATACCCCATTGAAACAGGGACATTCCTGTCCTAGTACATGAAGTCAGCTCTGGCAGACTGGGTGGATGAGATCTCTGGTGAGTTCCAATGGCCATAGAGGTGATTCTGCAGTGCTCTATGGAGAGCAAAAGGCATGAGGAGGCACAGAGGAAGTTACGGTCATCCACTGAAAACAAGGAAGACCCCAGCTGTGACCTTGTCATCCCACTGGACTTCCAAGGTCAAGTGAGAGAAACTGCCCCAGAGCAATGGCTTTTCTGCTTTAAAACTCTTCTGCACAGGTTTTATCAGATACAACAGATACCCACCAGTAGTATTGATAATGGTCAAATTTGTTCTGTATTTCACTTAAATACATAATTTGTTATTCAATTTAATGGCAGTTGGTCTTTTTTATATGTTTTAACTATTTTCATGAAGCAGGTTAATTGGGTCAGCAGTTTCATTGGGTCAAAATGTATTGGTCCTGAATGTTCCTGGAATCCACAGTATATATTTGTGTGAGAGGGCAAGTATAGAAACATAGAAACATAGAAAATAGGTGCAGGAGTAGGCCATTCGGCCCTTCGAGCCTGCACCGCCATTTATTATGATCATGGCTGATCATCCAACTCAGAACCCCGCCCCAGCCTTCCCTCCATACCCCCTGACCCCCGTAGCCACAAGGGCCATATCTAACTCCCTCTTAAATATAGCCAATGAACTGGCCTCAACTGTTTCCTGTGGCAGAGAATTCCACAGATTCACCACTCTCTGTGTGAAGAAGTTTTTCCTAATCTCGGTCCTAAAAGGCTTCCCCTCTATCCTCAAACTGTGATCCCTCGTTCTGAACTTCCCCAACATCGGGAACAATCTTCCTGCATCTAGCCTGTCCAATCCCTTTAGGATCTTATACGTTTCAATCAGATCCCCCCATCAATCTTCTAAATTCCAACGAGTACAAGCCCAGTTCATCCAGTCTTTCTTCATATGAAAGTCCTGCCATCCCAGGAATCAATCTGGTGAACCTTCTCTGTACTCCCTCTATGGCAAGGATGTCTTTCCTCAGATTAGGGGACCAAAACTGCACACAATACTCCAGGTGTGGTCTCACCAAGGCCTTGTACAACTGCAGTAGTACCTCCCTGCTCCTGTACTCAAATTCTCTCGCTATAAATGCCAGCATACCATTCGCCTTTTTCACCGCCTGCTGTACCTGCATGCCCACTTTCAATGACTGGTGTATAATGACACCCAGGTCTCGTTGCACCTCCCCTTTTCCTAATCGGCCACCATTCAGATAATAATCTGTTTTCCTATTTTTGCCACCAAAGTGGATAACTTCACATTTATCCACATTAAATTGCATCTGCCATGAATTTGCCCACTCACCCAACCTATCCAAGTCACCCTGCATCCTCTTAGCATCCTCCTCACAGCTAACACTGCCACCCAGCTTCGTGTCATCCGCAAACTTGGAGATGCTGCATTTAATTCCCTCATCCAAGTCATTAATATATATTGTAAACAACTGGGGTCCCAGCACTGAGCCTTGCGGTACCCCACTAGTCACCGCCTGCCATTCTGAAAAGGTCCCGTTTATTCCCACTCTTTGCTTCCTGTCTGCTAACCAACTCTCCACCCACACCAATACCTTACCCCCAATACCGTGTGCTTTAAGTTTGCACACTAATCTCCTGTGTGGGACCTTGTCAAAAGCCTTCTGAAAATCCAAATATACCACATCCACTGGTTCTCCCCTATCCACTCTACTAGTTACATCCTCAAAAAATTCTATGAGATTCGTCAGACATGATTTTCCTTTCACAAATCCATGCTGACTTTGTCCGATCATTTCACTGCTTTCCAAATGTGCTGTTATCACATCCTTGATAACTGACTCCAGCAGTTTCTCCACCACCGACGTTAGGCTAACCGGTCTATAATTCCCCGGTTTCTCTCTCCCTCCTTTTTTAAAAAGTGGAGTTACATTAGCCACCCTCCAATCCTCAGGAACTAGTCCAGAATCTAACGAGTTTTGAAAAATTATCACTAATGCGTCCACTATTTCTTGGGCTACTTCCTTAAGCACCCTGGGATGTAGACCATCTGGCCCTGGGGATTTATCTGCCTTCAATCCCTTCAATTTACCTAACACCACTTCCCTACTAACATGTATTTCGCTCAGTTCCTCCATCTCACTGGACCCTCTGTCCCCTACTATTTCTGGAAGATTATTCATGTCCTCCTTAGTGAAGACAGAACCAAAGTAATCATTCAATTGGTCTGCCATGTCCTTGCTCCCCATAATCAATTCACCTGTTTCTGTCTGCAGGGGACCTACATTTGTTTTTACCAGTCTTTTCCTTTTTACATATCTATAAAAGCTTTTACAGTCCGTTTTTATGTTGCCTGCCAGTTTTCTCTCATAATCTTTTTTCCCCTTCCTAATTAAGCCCTTTGTCCTCCTCTGCTGAACTCTGAATTTCTCCCAGTCCTCAGGTGAGCCACTTTCTCTGGCTAATTTGTATGCTTCTTCTTTGGAATTGATACTATCCCTAATTTCTCTTGTCAGCCACGGGTGCACTACCTTCCTTGATTTATTCTTTTGCCAAACTGGGATGAACATTTGTTGCAGTTCATCCATGCAACCTTTAAATGCTTGCCATTGCATATCCACCGTCAATCCTTTAAGTGTCATTTGCCAGTCTATCTTAGCTAATTCACGTCTCATACCTTCAAAGTTACCCCTCTTTAAGTTCAGAACCTTTGTTTCTGAATTAACTATGTCACTCTCCATCTTAATGAAGAATTCCACCATATTATGGTCACTCTTACCCAAGGGGCCTCTCACGACAAGATTGCTAATTAACCCTTCCTCATTGCTCAAAACCCATTCCAGAATAGCCTGCTCTCTAGTCGGTTCCTCGACATGTTGGTTCAAAAAACCATCCCACATACATTCCAAGAAATCCTCTTCCTCAGCACCTTTACCAATTTGGTTCACCCAATCTACATGTAGATTGAAGTCACCCATTATAACTGCTGTTCCTTTATTGCACACATTTCTAATTTCCTGTTTAATACCATCTCCGACCTCACTACTACTGTTAGGTGGCCTGTGCACAACTCCCACCAGCGTCTTCTGCCCCTTAGTGTTACGCAGCTCTACCCATATCGATTCCACATCTTCCCGGCTTATGTCCTTCCTTTCTATTGTGTTAATCTCCTCTTTGACCAGCAACGCCACCCCACCTCCCCTTCCTTCATGTCTATCCCTCCTGAATATTGAATATCCCTGAACATTGAGCTCCCAACCCTGGTCACCCTGGAGCCATATCTCTGTGATCCCAACTATATCATAATCATTAATAACAATCTGCACTTTCAATTCATCCACCTTATTACGAATGCTCCTTGCATTGACACACAAAGCCTTCAGGCGCTCTTTTACAACTCTCTTAGCCCTTATACAATTATGCTGAAAAGTGGCCCTTTTTAATGCTTGCCCTGGATTTGTCGGCCTGCCACTTTTACTTTTCTCCATAGTACTTTTTGTTTCTACCCTCACTTTACACCCCTCTGCCTCTCTGCACTGGTTCCCATCCCCCTGTAGTGAACTAACCTCCTCACGCCTAGCCTCTTTAATTTGATTCCCACCCCCCAACCATTCTAGTTTAAAGTCACCTCAGTAGCCCTCGCTAATCTCCCTGCCAGGATATTGGTCCCCCTTGGATTCAAGTGCAACCCGTCCTTTTTGTACAGGTCACGCCTGCGCCAAAAGAGGTCCCAATGATCCAAAAACTTGAATCCCTGCCCCCTGCTCCAATCCCTCAGCCACGCATTTATCCTCCACCTCATCGCATTCCTACTCTCACTGTCGCGTGGCACAGGCAGTAATCCCGAGATTACTACCTTTGCGGTCCTTTTTCTCAACTCCCTTCCTAGCTCCCTATATTCTCCTTTCAGGACTTCATCCCTTTTCCTACCTATGTCATTGGTACCTATATGTACCACGACCTCTGGCTCCTCACCCTCCCACTTCAGGATATCTTGGACACGATCAGAAATATCCCGGACCCTGGCACCAAGGAGGCAAACTACCATCCGGGTCTCTGGACTGCGTCCACAGAATCGCCTATCTGACCCCCTTACTATCGAGTCCCCTATCACAACTGCCCTCCTCTTCCTTGCCCTACCGTTCTGAGCTGCAGGGCCAGACTCTGTGCCGGAGGCACGGCCACTGTCGCTTCTCCCGGGTAAGCTGTCCCCCCCAACAGTACTCAAACAGGAGTACCTGTTGTTAAGGGGCACAGCCACCGGGGTACTCCCTATTACCTGACCTTTCCCCTTCCCCCTCCTAACCGTGACCCACTTGTCTGCCTCCCGTGGCCCCGGCGTGACCACCTGCCTGTAACTCCTCTCTATCACCTCCTCACTCTCCCTGACCAGATGAAGGTCATCGAGCTGCAGCTCCAGTTCTGTAACGCGGTCCCTTAGGAGCTGCATCTCGATGCACTTGGCGCAGATGTAGACGTCCGGGAGGCTTGTAGACTCCAGGGCCTCCCACATCCGACACCGAGAACAGCAAACTGCCCTCACACTCATACTGCCCCTCTCCTCAAATGACAACAGAAAATGAATGCCAAACCTTCCTCGCCTCGCCCGTTTCCGCCTAAGCCCGTTGAGCCGAAGCCCTTAAGTCTTCACTCTGCAGCCTGCAAACTCCGCTGCCCGCTCTATGAGGCTCTGTTCCTTTTAAATCTGCCGCGCTGCACTGCCCGACGTCACACGCCTGCGCAGTCCCGCCTCTCAGAACGCCGTTGGAAAAAAAAATAACAAAAATTTCAAAAATGTCTTTCTCGGCACTCCCACTCAGACTCTCAGACTCCTTCTTCGAATCAAACCCGAAGCAGGATGTCTGCCCTTTTAAATCTGCCGCGTTGCACTGCCCGACGTCACACGCCTGCGCAGTCCCGCCTCTCAGAATGCCGTTGGAGAAAAAAAAATAACGAAAATTTCACTAATGTCTTTCTCGGCACTCCCACTCAGACTTTCAGACTCCTTCGAATCCTTCGAATTCGTATAGAGAGCTAGTATTCTTGGGTTGGTTCATTGTCCATTCAGAAACCTGATAGTGCAGGGAAAATGCTGTTCCTAAAATGCTGAGTTTGAATCTTCAGGCTCCTGTAACCCCCTCCCTAATGGTAGCAATGAGTAGAAGGAAGGTACTCATTAGTGGGGCTCTTTAATGACGAATACCACCTTTTTGAAGATGTCTTTGATGCTGGGGAGGCCAGTGTCCAAGATAGACTTTGCTGAGTTTGTAATCCTCTGTAGCTTTTGTCGATTCTATGCAGTATACTTAGAGTATAGGAAAGTGACAGAGACAATTTCATGAAATGGTGTAAAAATAGTCCTGCTAGTTCAAAATTCAGTACAGGGTAAGGTTTTAGAAGCAATCTTAACTGCTTTTCGGAGAGGCTCAATTTATTTAAGGAGTGCCAGAGGAACTTGTTAAAATAGGTTGTGTATAGCTAACTAGATTCAATTATTTGATGAAGTGACAGAGAATGGAATGTAATGGATGTTCCGAACTTTACAAAAGCATTTGGTTAAGTACTAATTAAAAAGCTGGCAAAGAAAATTACTTTGTTGGTAATGAGTTGTTGCTACAAATGAGACCTAGCAACATGGACTAACTTCTGAGGACTCTGCAACTCATGTTCTCAATATTTTTTATTTATTATTTTGTTTTCTTTCATTTTTGTACTTGCACAATTTGTTGTCATGTGCACATCGGTTGTTTGTCTTTGTGTATTCAGGGACTTGGGCTATATTAATTTTTTTCTTCACTCTTTTTGTGAAATCTTAACCATTTATGCAATTTGTGCTGTGTGCATTGTGCAATGTGCTGTGTGCTATTGGTAATGTGTTTTGCACCTTGGCCCTAGAAGAACACTGTTTCATTTAGATGTATTCATGTATGATTGAATGATAGTTAAACTTGAACTTGAACATACAGTGTGGGAGCGATGAAGCGAGCCTGCCAAGATGAAAAACATGCATGCTCAGAAGCCTGCGCTGAAAAAGAGTGGCCTCCATGCAGAGAAGGCCCAAATGATTCAAGGCATTATCAGACTGCTTCATGTGCATGTACCACATTCTCATATTTGATCTGACAGAGTATGGCATCCACTTCTCATCACCACACTTTAAAAAGGGATTGAAATCCCAAAAGAAGGTACAATACGGTTTATATAAATAGTTCAAGGTTCAATGTTCAAAGTAAATTTATTACTGAAGTATATATACATTATACACACTTGAGATTTGTCTCCTTACAGGCAGCCACAAAACAAGAAATCAAAAAAACCCATTTGAAAAAAGCCAATAAGCCCTCAATGTTCAGAGAGTGAAAAAAAACAAATCATTGGAAACAATAAAAACAAACAGCAGCATTCAGAATGAAAGTGAACAAATAGTTCCAGAGATGAGGGTCATAGCTACAGTGTTTTCTTAGAGAAGTTAGTAAAGTGCGCAGACACAGTAGCTCAACATTACACAAGGCTGCTGAGAAGATTTAAGAAGCAAGGAGTTTCTTTCAGCGGGAAATTTAATTGGGAAAAGTGTGCAGACGTAGAAGTTCGTCAGTGCGCAAGGCCGTTGAGAAGGTTCTGGGATAAAAGGAAGACACTGCCTAGCAGAGCAATCATTGAAGGAGCAGTTGTTGGAGTAGTGGGACTTTGGCGAGGATGGGCTTAGGCAAGGTAAAGAGGTAAGTTACCTTCATATCTCTTTTTTCCTCAAACTGAAGAAGAGTGGGTATAACTACAAGTCCAGTCTTCTGCTCTGGGTGTCAGATGTGGGATATCCGAGAGAACTC
This sequence comes from Mobula birostris, assembly GCF_030028105.1. Taxonomy (NCBI): domain Eukaryota; kingdom Metazoa; phylum Chordata; class Chondrichthyes; order Myliobatiformes; family Myliobatidae; genus Mobula; species Mobula birostris. The sequence goes on along the minus strand of NC_092376.1, from coordinate 187,452,608 downwards.
CAGCCTCTCTGATGGCCACATCTGCGCCAAGTGCATCAAGCTGCAGCTGAGTTAGGAAGCTGAACCTGCAGCTTGAGGACCTTCAACTTGGTGGGAAATTGAGGAGGCTATCGATTGGAGCTAGAGGCAGATAGTCACACCAGGGCCACAGGAACCAGATAAGTAGGTGGCTGTCAGGAGAGGAAAGGGAATATGTCAGGTAGTGGAGAGCACCCTGTGGCCATCCCCCTTCACAATAAGTATTCCATTTGAGTATTGTTGGGGGGGGAATGACCTACCTGGGGGAAGCAACAGTGGCCGTGCCTCTGGCACTGAGTCTGGCCCTGTGGCTCAGAAGGGTGAGGAATGGAGGAGGTTGGCAGCAGTAATAGGGGTCTGTATATTTAGAGGGACAGATAGGCGATTCTGTGGGCATGAAAAAGAAACATGGATGGAAGTTTGCCTCCCAGGTGCTAGGGTCCATGATGTTTCTGAACACATCAACACTATTGTGAAATGGGAGGGCGAAACCCAGAGGCTATGGTATATATTGAAACCAATGACGTAGGTAGAAAAGGTGAGGATGTTCTGACAGCAGAATACAAGGAGTTAGGAAGGAAGCTGAGAAGCAGGACCTCAAGGGTAGTAATCTCGGGATTGCTGCCTGCGTCAAGTGACAGTGAGTAGAGGAATAGAATGAGGTGGAGGATAAATACATGGCTGAAGAATTGGAGCAGAGCAACGATTCAGATTTCTGGATCATTGGGACCTCTTCTCGTGTAAGTGTGACCTGTACAAAAAGGACAGGGTTGCAATTAAATCCGAGGTGGACCAATATCTTGGCAGAGAGGTTTGCTAATGCTGTTGGGGAGGGTTTAAACTAGATTTGCAGGGGGATGGGGACTGAAGTGAAGAGGCAGAGGATGGGGCTGTGACGCACAAGTAAGGACAGCTTATAGAGAGTTTGTGAGGAAGGGTAGACAGATGATAGAGTAAAGATGCAATCAGCCTGGTGGTGTCTATTTTAATGCAGGGAGTATCATGAGCAAGGCAGATGAATTTAGAGTGTGGCCATTACGGAGACTTGGATGGCTCAAGAACAGGAATGGCTGCTGAGTGTGCCAGGCTTAAGTTGTTTCAAAAGGACAGGGAGGAAGGCAAAAGAGGTAGGGGCATGATATTGCTAATCAAAGATAGTATCATGGCTACAGAAAAGGAGGACGTCATGGAGGAAGTATCTACTGAGTCAGAGTGGGTGGAAATCAGAAACAGGAAAGGGGCAATAACTCCACTGGGTGTTTTTTATAGATCCCCCAACAGTAACAGCGACATTGAGGAGCAGATAGGGAGGCAGATTCTGGAAAGGTGAAATAATAATAGAGTTGTTGTGACTGAAGATTTTATCTTACCTAATATTGACTGGCATCTCCTGAGAGCAAAGGGTTTAGATGGTGTTTGTTAGGTGTGTTCATGAAAGTTTCCTGACGCAATATGTAGATAAGCCAACTAGAGGAGAAGCTGTACTTGATCTGGTATTGAGAAATGAACCTGATCAGGTGTCAGATCTCTTGATTGGAGAGCATTTTAGAGGTAGTGATCACAGCTCTATCTCCTTTACCATAGTAGCGGAGAGGGATAGGAGCAGATAATTAGGGAAAACATTTAATTTGAGTAGGGTGGCTACTATGGGAAGTGAGGGAGGAGATTGCTGAGCATCTGGTGATGATCTTTGCATCATCAATAAGGACGGGAGAAGTACCGAAGGATCAGAGGGTTGCAAATGTTGTTCCCTTGTTCAAGGAAGGGAGTAGAGATAACCCAGGAAATTATAGACAGTGAGTCTTAATTTACTGATGGGCAAGTTGTTGGAGAAGAGTGGTTGTAGATGGTTCACATTCTGCATGGAGGTCAGAGACACGTGGTGTTCTGCAGGGATCTCTTCTTTGTGAATTTTATAAATGATCTGAATGAAGAAGTAGGAGGGTGCATTAGTAAGGGTACAATAGGGTCTTTTAAGAGACTCTTAGATAGATACACGGAGCTGAGAAAAAATAGAGGGCTGTGTGGTAAGGTAATTCTAGGCAGTTTCCAGAGTAGGTTTTCTGGTCGACACAACATTGAAGGACCTGTGATGTGCTGTAGACTTCTATGTTCTATGTTCTGTTCTAAGAAGCCGAGGGGGGGGGGGGCGTGGATTTGAAAAGGTTATGACATGATTAGAAAAGATTAACTTCACTAAAGCTGCCAGCATTAACTGTTGATAGAGGAGTGAGGGGAAACTCATGACTCCACTATGATACATTTTCACAGGCATATGAGAAAACTTCAGTTAATATCTCATCCACAGGGTAGCACCTCAGGTGTTGAGCCTCTCCCTCAGTGTGGCAATGGAGAACCAGCTCAATTTCATAGCTAAGTCTCTGGAGTGGCGTTTGAACCATAACTGTCTGACTCAGTGGAAGGAGTGCCACACCTGGCAATTATTATTTCTAAATTAAATTCACTGGGTTGCAGCTTTGTAAATCATAATGCAATTAAGTTTTCAAACATTCAGTATTCTGAAGCATAGCAACTTCAGCTTTACGGGGTCACCGGTTTACTGAATATTGGCTTATGCACATTAACACAGACATTCTACAGATGCACAGTGGAGAGCATTCTAACATGCTACAGCATCGCATGGTACAGACACTGCTGCATAGTAGACAGGAAGGCTCGACAACGGGTAGTAAAAACTACCCAACACATCACCCTGCAACAGGCTACCTGCCATCAAGAACATATATACAGAAAGGTGCCAGAAAAAGGCCAGAAAGATCACACCTACCCTGCTCATGGATTGTTTACCTCACTCTCTTTAGGGAGGAGGCTGTGTAGCATCACACGCCAGGACCACCAGACTCAAAAACAGTTATTTTCCCCAAGCAGTTATGCTGATCAGCACCTCCACCCACTCAACAACCCCTCCACACTCTCACTCACCGCTACTTTACCACTTCCTGTCATAGTCACCTAATGAATAGACACTCCTGTGCCCAGCGTCACTTTGTGAACATAAAGTCAATCTTTGTATTTCACAGAACTGAAGAAGGGTCTAGGCCCGAAACATCGACTCTTTACTCCTTTTCATAGATGCTGCCTTACCCGAGTTTCCAACAATTTGCATGTGTTGTTATATATTTATACTTATTGTGTTTTATTTTTACTTTACGTGCTGCATTGGGTCTGGTGTAACAATTATTTGGTTCTCCTTTCCACTATGTACTGGAAATTAAATTAAATAATCTTGATCTTGATCTCTTGATTTGTGCACCATACACTCATAAAACACAAAAAAAACAGCTGCTTTGTCCAAACTGGGAAGTATAAACTAGGATTATGCAAACTGATTACAAAACGATGATTCAAAACAAATGTATTTAGTTTTGGGTCTAATTTTTTTGGTAGCCATGATCAGCTCTCTGACTACTGACAGAGAGAGAGAGAAGGAATTACCTCTAACAGAGTAAAGAACCTATATAGCCACAAGCTGCTTTGCTGCTGTTCATCCATAACTGTCCAATCTAGCAGTAATTGTACCATATAAGGCCTCTGGGGTGCCATTATAAGTCTCAAATTATGCTGCCCCCAAACCTGATTTAAAACTTTTCGAGTACAGAGAGAAAGAAATTGCAGTTTTATAAGCAGTAAACTGTCAGTGTGCCCAGGAATCATTATTTTTGTATTTTGCTAGTCTGTCCTCATTGTTTCCCGCAGGAGACAGCAATCATCTTGTGACACTGGGCATAACAGTTTAAATGCAACTTGATATCAGGCATTACTGTTAAGTGGAAGGCTGTTCACATAAAGGAATATCATATTTTTCATAAAGACCTGGGCATTCGACTAAAAAATGAGATCCGAGAGAGCTTCAGTAAGATATTCAGACTTTGTGGGGATGAAACCATTATTTTAAGGGTTCAGGTTGTATGGATGATCAGGAGATTCACGAATACACCTAAAATGAGTAACCGGGAAAAAAAAGCCTGTGTTTCTTTTCCTGCTGATCTAGATGTTTTATTATTTCTGATGAGGGAGTTAAAATGACAACAATTTTGCTCAGAATGAATACCACTTTCAATGACAATGTAGATTTCAATATGGATATTCAGACAGCTGGAGAAACCTATTAAGCTGAATGGTTTGAGACAAGTGATATATGTTTAATTCTTCAGTAAAATGCTCAGGAAAGTTTTTTCCTTGCTATTCATCTCTGATTTCAATTGGTTTGTTCAGACAGAAATGTTAAAATTTCATGCTGACTACAAGAAAACGGTAAATAAATTTCTGGTTATAAATGGACAATTGTCTCCTCTATTGTCAGACTTTTTCTCTCCTGGGAAACCAACAGAAGCAGAAATGATTTTTTTATTTCTAAGGAGAAACCTATTTACTCATCTCTTACACACATCTCAGCATAAAACTCAAACAGTTTTTCAGCTATTTTCAACCTTCAAAAGCAACATGGTTACATGGGACTGATCCACTGGGGGTACTACAAACTAGCAATTCCTCAGAGTGCTCAAATTTGATTGCTACCGTACTGAAAATCAAACATGGAAACAGCTTAATTTGAATAAGAAAGAAGTACAGTTGCAGGGGTGGAGGTGATACAGAATGAACGGTAAATTCTAAACCTGAGCAATAAAACTGATGAATTTACATAGCAGGTCTCACACAGTAAAGCATGCTGTTCGTTTGTTTGCTGCGTGCCATGTTGTATGCTATGGGTAATCATGGTCTTTCCAAAAGACCATCTTAACAAAATAGGTGACCCCAGCCATTATTAGTATTTTTCATGTTCATATTTTCTGCCTAGCATCATTGGTCACATACCCAAGATTTGTGATCTGCACCGGCTGCTCACAAGATCATCCACCACCTGCTCCCGCAGCTTCATGTGACTCTGATCAGGAGGAGCAAAGCAAGTGCTGCAGCTTGCCTGGGGGAGACCTGCAGGTTAGCAGAGAGAAGGTGTGCCTTACACCTCTGTTGGAAGGGACATAACTCATCCCTGCCACCCTTTAAACATACCATAAAAATAGCATCATCAAACGAAAGTTGACATTGAGCCGCTCTGTTTGAAAGTGTCAGAGTGTGTTGTAAGAATGGTTACTAGAGCAAAAAGGAACCTGGACTTCACCAATAAGATTTACAAACAAGTCATGTTGAAGTCTTACAAAATATGAGTTATGCAACGATTGGAGTATTGCATCCATTTCTGGTCACCACAGTTAGAAAAGATCCTTAAGGTGGCAGATTGCAATTAAGCTAGCAAGAAGTGATTTTTAAATAAGGTCAGATTGGAGAAGCAGAAGTTATTAAAGGTAGTACAAACAAAGTTTGAGCAAAAGCTTAACAGATTAAGAGAAGGAAATTGCATCCTTTAGCAAATGCTTCTTCAATCATTGTACACAGATTCCATAAGACTATATGACATAGGAGCAGAATTAGGCCATTTGGCCCATTGAGTCTGCTCCGCTTTTCAATTATGGCTGATCCTTTATTCACCTCCTCGGCTCCAAAGCCTGCCCTTCTCCCCGTAACCATTGGAGCTTGATCCTATCAAGCTCTGCCTTAAATATACCCAATGACCTGGGCTCCACACCTGTCTGTGGTAATAAATTCCACAAATTCATCACCTTCTGTCTAAGAAATTTCTCTGCATTTCTGTTTTAAATGGATGCTCCTCTATCCTGAGGTTGAGCCCTCTTGTCCTAGACTCCCCCACCATGGGAGCATCCTTTTCAGATCTATTCTGTCTAGGCCTTTCAACATTTGAAAATTTGTAAGGTTTCAATAAGAACCCCCCTCATTCCTCTGAATTCCAATGAGTACAGACCCAGAGCTATCAAATGTTCTTTATATGATAACCCTTTCATTCCTGGAATCATCCTCGTGAGCCTCCTCTGAACCCTCTCCAATGCCAGCACATCTTTTCTTAGCTGAGGAGCTCAAAACTGTTCGCAATACTCACCAGTGCCTTAGAAAGCCTCAGTATTATCTCCTTGCTCTTGTGTTCTAGACTTCTTGAAATGAATGTTAACATTGCGTTTGCCTTCCTCACTACAAATGCTAACTCCAAGTTAACCTTCAGGGTGCTTCGCACAAGGACTCCCAAGTCCCTTTGCATCTCAGATTTTTGACTTTCTCCCCATTTAGAAAATAGTCTGCACATTTATTTTTACCACCAAAGTGCATGAACATGCATTTTCCAGAATTTTATTTCATCTGCAACTCACTTGCCCATTTTCCTAATCTGTCTAATTTCTTCTACAGCCTGTTTCCTCAATACTACCTGCCCTTCCACCTATCTTTGTATCATCTGCAAACTTGGGAAAAACGCTACCTATTCCATCATCTAAATCATTTATATTCAGCATAAAAAGAAGTGGTCCCAACACCGACCCCAGTGGAACACCACTAGTCACTGGCAGCCAACCAGAAAAAGAATCTTTTATTTCACTCGCTGCCTCCTGCCAATCAGCCACTGCTCTAACCATGCCAGTAAATCTCCTGTAATACTATGGGCTCTTAACTTGGTAAGCAGCTTCATGTGTGGCACCTTGTCAAAGGCCTTCTGAAAGTCCAAATATACAAAATCCACTGAATCCCCTTTAACTATCTTACTTGTAATCTCCTCAAAGAATTCCACAGGTACGTCAGGCAAGATTTTCCCTTAAGGAAACCATGCTGACTTTGTCCTATCTTGTTTTGTGTTACCAAGTACTCCATAATGTCAACCTTAACAATTGACTCCAACATCTTCCCAACCACTGAGATTAAGCTAACTGGTCTATAATTTCCATTCTGCTGCCTTTCCTCTTTCTTAAAGAGTATGGTAACATCTGTAATTTTCCAGTCCTCTGGCACCATGCCAGAGTTGAATGATTTTTGAAAGATTATTACTAATGCCTTCATAAACTCTACCGCTACCTCTTTTAGAACCCGAGGGTGCAATTCATCTGGTCCAGGTGACTTACCCTTAGGTCTTTCAGCTTTTTGAACCCCTTCTCCCTTGTAATAGTAACTGCACTCACTTCTCTTCCCTCACACCTGTAAACATCTGGCACACCGCTAGATTCTTCCACAGTGAAGACTGATGCAAAATACTCAATTAGTTCATCTGCCATCTCCTTGGTTCCCATTATTCTCTGGCCTCATTTTCTAGCCATCTCATGTCTCTTTTGTCTCATCTCTCTTTTACTTTTTACATATTTGATAAAGCTTTTACTATCCACTTTGATATTGTTTGCTAGCTTGCTTTCATATTTCATCTCCTAATGATTCTTTCAGTTTTATGCCTCATTCTTGACTTTTGAAGAACCTTCTGATCACAAAAGCATCAGGATGCAACATATGTTTACAATCATATAACCATATAACCATATAACAATTACAGCACGGAAACAGGTCATCTCGGCCCTTCTAGTCCGTGCCAAACACTTACTCTCACCTAGTCCCATCAACCTGCACTCAGCCCATAACCTTCCATTCCTTTCCTGTCCATATATCTATCCAATTTAACTTTCAACAACAACATCGAACCTGCCTCAACTACTTCTGCTGGAAGCTCGTTCCACACAGCTACCACTCTTTGAGTAAAGAAGTTCCCCCTCATTATAATGAAGGCATCCGTTAGTCTTGCAAGACCATGGATCTGCGCCTGGAAAGTCTTCACTCTCCAGGGCACAGGCCTGGGCAAGGTTGTAAGAAAGACCAGCAGCTGCCCATGCTGCAAGTCTCCCCTCTCCACGACACCAACGTTGTCCAAGGGAAGGGCATTAGGACCCATACAACTTGGAACCAGTGTTGTTGCAGAGCAATGTGTGATTAAGTGCCTTGCTCAAGGACACAACACATGTTGCCTCAGCTGGGGCTCAAACTCATGACCTTCAGGTCGCTAGTCCAATGCCTTAACCATTTGGCCACGTTCCCTCATGTTACCCCTAAACTTTTGCCCTTAAACTCTCAACTTATGTCCTCTTGTTTGAATCTCCCCCATTCTCAATGGAAAAAGCCTATCCATGTCAACTCTTTCAATCCCCCTCATAATTTTAAGCACCTCTATCAAGTCCTCCGTCAATCTTCTATGCTCCAAAGAATAAAGACCTAACTTGTTCAACCTTTCTTTGTAACTTAGGAGATGAAATCCAGGAAACATTTTAGTAAATCTCCTCTGTACTCTCTCAATTTTATTGACTATCATGTAGCTTGTTTGTATATTAGCCGTAGATTAATAGTGTTGTACAGCATGGAAACAAGTCCTTCATCCCTGCTTGTTCATCCTGACCAAGTTGTCTACTTGAATTAGACCTACCATCCTGTATTTGGACTATCATCCCCTAAACCAGGGGCTCCCAACCTTTTTTTTTATGCCATTGACCAATACCATTAAGCAGGGGTCAATGGACCCCAGATTGCGAACCTCTACTCTAAACCTTTCCTATCAATGCACCAGTTTAAATTATACCCAACTCTATAACTTTTTCTGGCAACCCGTCCCATGTATCCACCACCCTCTGGAAAAGTTCAAACTGAAAATCAAAGTAAATTTATTATCAAAGTGCATACAATATATGTTACAATATACTACGCTGAGATTTATTTTCCTGCAGTCATTTATAGGAAAATAAAGACATACAACAGGATTTAGGAAAAAAATACCTATATAAATAAAGTCTGACAAACAACCAACATGCAAAAAAAGACAAATTGTGCAAAATTAAAAAAAAAACGAGAACATGAGTCCTTGAGACTGAGCCTGTGGGCTGTGGAATGTGCTCGGCATTGAGGTGAGCAAAGTTATCCATGCTGGTTCAAGAGCCTGATGGTAGTAAGGTCATTACTGTTCTTGAACTTGGTGGTTTGGGACCTAATGCTTCTGCACCTCTTTCCAGTTGTCATCGGCAAGAAGAAAACATGGGCTGGATGCTGGGAGGCCTTTGTGATGGTTCATGTGACAGTGCTCCTTCAAAATCTGCTCAATGGTGGGAAAGGCTTTGCCTGTGATGAACTGGGCTGTATCCACTATTTGCCTTTCAGATGCCTTGTAAATCTTTCCCTTCTCACATTAAAACCCTCTAGGTTTTAACACACATACTTTGCAGAAGAAAAGAATCTGTGACCATTCACTTCACTTTATGCCCCACATGATTTTATATATCCCTCTGAGGTCACTTCACAGCTTCTTAAGCTCCAGGGAAAATAAAGCCCCCGCTTCTCTGGCCTCACCTCATCACTCAAGCTCTCCAGTCTTGGTAAATTTGCGAATCTTAGAAATTCTTAGGGAAAACTGTGTCAAGAAAACGCAATAATTCATCCTGTAGGATAATTTCATCTGGATATGTTCATGATAGGCCTAGATGGAATGGACATGAAGATGATATTTCCTATGGTGGGGAATCTAGGACTAGAGAACACAGCCTTAGAATACAAGTATGCCACTTTAGAACCTACTCTGAGGAGAAATTTCTTTAGCCAGAGCGTGGTTAATCTGTGAGATTTATTGCCTCAGACAGCTGTGGATGCCAAGTCATTGGATATATTTAATGAGGAGGTTGATAAGTTCTTGATTAGTAAGGGCGATAAAGGTTACATGGAGGAGGCAGGAGACTGGGGTTGAGAAGGATAACAAATCAGCCATGATGGAATGGCGCAGCAACTTGTGGGACCAAATGGCCAAAATCTGCTCTTGTGTTCTCATTGTTGAGGTAACAAAATAAAAATACTTTGATATTCTCCTGCTTTGTACAACCCAACACAACCTTGCAGCTGATCTACGATATAAGAGGGATTTGAGCACAAAGACTTCAGGGTCTGGAAGTTTGTGCCATAATAATGATGCATCTGTAAATAACATCTTTATTAGTACATTGAAATTTCAGGAAGAAATTAAGCTATTAGATGGAGTTCTACATTAGTCCACAGGGACCCCATTGCCAAAAGCTTTGAATACTTAATTCTCTTCCCACCATCCTATTAAAGTCAATGTCAAGGTTGAATTTGCAAAAGTGATGGCATTGTAATCATTTCTAGCTTCTAACCCCATTGCAGAATGGCACTGGAGGGTTCTGAATCAGTAAAATATTGATTCGCTCAGAACCTGCCTGAGGGTAACTCTCTTTCTGACCTGTTCTCAGAACTTCATTGAATTCTTGAGCCTCAATTAAGAAATGAAAAAAGTGTTTTGATGGCTAGACATGTTCTGAATATGTCCTTAACCATTACATTTAGTTATTTGTTTTTGACGCTGAACACGGCTTATAAATCGGGCTCAGGACCACAGGCAATTTAGCGGATAATCAAAATATACCCTCTCAGTTCTTATATGTTTCAGTGCACACTCATCAGTCAAATAATGTTTGACTTCGACACTCCTTCCATGCAGCTGGTGACCCATGACAACATATCAGCTCCACTATTCTTTCTCAAGTTATAATAGGTAGGGCTGAAATGCTAAAAACTCTTCAAGATTACTAGCTCAGAATTTTAAAAATGTATATAAAAGTAAAAATCTGCAGGAAGCACTGAACTACAAAGTCCAATATATCAGCAGCACATCCCTCCCACCATTGGTAGCACCTGCAAGAGGCGCTGCTTTCAATGAGGCAACATCTATCATCAATAATCCTTGCCATCCTGGTCATGTCATCTTTTCACAGCTGCCCTCAGCTGGGAGGTAAACAGGCAGCCATGAAACAAAGAAACCCAAAAGAACCCATAAAAATGAAGACCATCAAACGCCCAATGTGCAGACAGAAAAAAAAATCCTGCAAACAATAAACGCAAGCAAATACAGTTCTGAACTGAAGTCCATGGAGAGTCCATCCCCAGACCCTTAGTTCAGTGCACTGCAAAGCAGTGAGCTGAACCAGTCTGTCCCTTACCTTGGGCTCCGACATCCTGACCGTTTCAATCTGACCCAGCACCAAATTCATTGCCCAAATATCAGGTTTAGTCGCTTTCATACTCTCTGAGGTCTGGACCCTGCCATCTGAATTCAGCCTGTTCCTGACCTTTCCAATTCAGCCTGACACCTAAATCATCATCCAAACTTCAGATTCAGTTGCTTTGATATGCTTTAACGCCTGGATCCCTCTGCTTCCCCACCTCTGTTTCACAACACCATGGCTACTTTACTAAGATAGGATTTTTTCTGTTCTAATTGTATTCTTTCTTGTACAGACTGTGCACATGTTTAATTTATGTTTTTTTCTATAATGTTGTGCAAGTAAGTTTTTCACTGTACCTGTCCATAGAACCATAGAACCATAGAAACTACAGCACAGAAACAGGCCCTTTGGCCCTTCTTGGCTGTGCCGAACCATTTTCTGCCTAGTCCCACTGACCTGCACACGGACCATATCCCTCCATACACCTCCCATCCATGTATCTGTCCAATTTATTCTTAAATGTTAAAAAAGAACCCGCATTTACCACCTCGTCTGGCAGCTCATTCCATACTCCCACCACTCTCTGTGTGAAGAAGCCCCCCCCAATGTTCCCTTTAAACTTTTCCCCTCTCACCCTTAACCCATGTCCTCTGGTTTTTTTCTCCTCTTGCCTAAGTGGAAAAAGCCTGCTTGCATTCATTCTATCTATACCCATCATAATTTTATATACCTCTATCAAATTTCCCCTCATTCTTCTACGCTCCAGGGAATAAAGTCCTAACCTATTCAACCTTTCTCTGTAACTGAGTTTCTCAAATCCCGGCAACATCCTTGTAAACCTTCTCTGCACTCTTTCAACCTTATTTATATCCTTCCTGTAATTTGGTGACCAAAACTGAACACAATACTCCAAATTCGGCCTCACCAATGCCTTATACAACCTCATCATAACATTCCAGTTCTTATACTCAATACTTACATTAATAAAAGCCAATGTACCAAAAGCTCTCTTTACAACCCTATCTACCTGTGATGACACTTTTAGGGAATTTTGTATCTGTATTCCCAGATCCCTCTGTTCCACTGCACTCCTCAGTGCCTTACCATTAACTCTGTATGTTCTACGTTGGTTTGTCCTTCCAACGTGCAATACCTCACACTTGTCAGTATTAAACTCCATCTGCCATTTTTCAGCCCATTTTTCCAACTGGTCCAAGTCCCTCTGCAGGCTCTGAAAACCTTCCTCACTGTCTACTACACCTCCAATCTTTGTATCATCAGCAAACTTGCTGATCCAATTTACCACATTATCATCCAGATCATTGATACAGATGACAAATAACAATGGACCCAGCACTGATCCCTGTGGCACACCACTAGTCACAGGCCTCCACTCAGAGAAGCAATTCTCTACCACCACTCTCTGGCTTCTTCCATCGAGCCAATATCTAATCCAATTTACCACCTCTCCATGTATACCTAGCGACTGAATTTTCCTAACTAACCTCCCATGCGGGACCTTGTCAAAGGCCTTACTGAAGTCCATGTAGACAATATCCACTGCCTTCCCTTCATCCACTTTCCTGGTAACCTCCTCGAAAAACTCCAACAGATTGGTCAAACATGACCTATCACGCGCAAAGCCATGTTGACTCTTCCTAATAAGCCCCTGTCTATCCAAATGCTTGTAGATTCTGTCTCTTAGTACTCCCTCCAATAACTTACCTACTACTGACGTTAAACTCACTGGCCTATAATTTCCCGGATTACCTTTCGATCCTTTTTTAAACAACGGAACAACATGAGCCACTCTCCAATCCTCCGGCACTTCACCCGTAGACAGTGACATTTTAAACATTTCTGCCAGGGCCCCCGCAATTTCAACACTAGTCTCCTTCAAGGTCCGAGGGAACACTCTGTCAGGTCCCGGGGATTTATCCACTTTAATTTTCCTCAAGACAGCAAGCACCTCCTCCTTTTCAATCTGTACAGTTTCCATGGTCTCACTGCTTGATTCCCTCAATTCCATACATTTCATGCCAGCTTCCTTAATAAATACAGATGCAAAAAACCTATTTAAGATCTCCCCCATTTCCTTTGGTTCCGCACAAAGCCGACCACTCTGATCTTCAAGAGGACCAATTTTATCCCTTACAATCCTTTTGCTCTTAATATACTTGTGAAAGATCTTTGGATTATCCTTCAATTTGACTGCCAAGGCAACCTCATGTCTTCTTTTTGCCCTCCTGATTTCTTCCTTAAGTATTTTCTTGCACTCCTTATGCTCCTCAAGCACCTGATTTACCCCCTGTTTCCTATACATTTCATACAACTCCCTCTTCTTCTTTATCAGAGTTGCAATATCCCTTGAGAACCAAGGTTCCTTATTCCTATTCAATTTGCCTTTAATCCTGACAGGAACATACAAACTCTGCACTCTCAAAATTTCCCCTTTGAAGTCTTCCCACCTACCAATCACATCTTTGCCAGAGAACAACCTGTCCCAATCCACACTTTTTAGATCCTTTCTCATTTCTTCAAATTTGGCCTTCTTCCAGTTCAGAACCTCAACCCTAGGACCAGATCTATCCTTGTCCATGATCAAATTGAAACTAATGGGGTTATGATCACTGGAACCAAAGTGCTCCCCTACACAGACTTCCGTCACTTGCCCTAATTTGTTTCCTAACAGGAGATCCAATATTGCATCCCCTCTAGTTGGTCCCTCTATATACTGATTTAGAAAACTTTCCTGAACACATTTTACAAACTCTAAACCATCTAGACCCCTAACAGTATGGGAGTCCCAATCAATGTATGGAAAATTAAAATCCCCTACCACCACAACTTTATGTTTCCTGCAGTTGCCTGCTATCTCTCTGCAGATTTGCTCTTCCAAGTCTCGTTGACTATTGGGTGGTCTGTAATACAATCTCACTAATGTGGCCATACCTTTCCTGTTTCTCAGCTCCACCCAAAAGGACTCAGTAGACAAGCCCTCTAATCTGTCCTGCCTGAGCACTGCTGTAATATTTTCCTTAACAAGCAATGCTACTCCCCCACCTTTCATTCCTCTGCCTCGATCACATCTGAAATATCGGAACCCTGGAATATTAAGCTGCCAGTCCTGCCCCTCCTGTAGCCAAGTTTCACTAATTGCTACAACATCATAATTCCACGTGTCAATCCACGCCCTCAACTCATCCGCCTTCCCTGCAATACTTCTAGCATTGAAATATATACACCTCAGAAGATTTTTACCACCACTCACAACCTTTCTATCAGCAGATTTGCTTAAACTTTCAATATCATTTATTTTCACCCCAGCCACACTGTCAGCTCTGGCCCTCTGGTTCCCATCCCCCTGCAAATCTAGTTTAAAGCCTCCCCAATAGCACTAACAAACCTCCCTGAAAGGATATTGGTCCCCCTGTGGTTCAAGTGTAACCTGTCTCTCTTGTACAGGTCCCACCTGCCCCAGAAGAGGTCCCAATGATCCTGAAATCTGAAACCCTGCCCCCTACACCAGTTCCTCAGCCACTTGTTCCTCCTCCAGAGCATCCTATTCCTACCCTCACTGGCACCTAGCACAGGTAGCAATCCTGAGATTACCACCCTTGAGGTCCTGCTTTTCAAGCTCTCTATACTCACTACATGCATACTCTATGCATGCATATGCATACCAGTGTACACCAATAAACTTGACTTTAGCTAATTGTGATTTCTTATTCTGTGACTACCTTTTCTTTGGTGCAGATATTGCAAAAACTCAATGGAATGGCTGACACGTAGCCTCCGGAACCTTCTCTCCCTTAAGTAAACATTTAACCACAGGTACTCACAACATATCTGACAACAAGCCAATGCCTTTTTCATGACTAACCAGGTCACCCTCCCACTACTGCAGTGCCCTTTAAAGACAAAGACTAGCTCTGTTTGTCACACGTACATCAAAACATACAGTGAAATATGTTACTAATTCAGCAAGGATCATCGTTGGGCAAGTATTGCCAAGCATGCCCGTAGCTCGCTAACCCTAACTGTGTGTCACTGGAATGTGGGAGAAAAACTGGAGGACCCAAAGAAAAGTTATGCACTCATGGGGAGAACATACAGACCGCTTACAGATAGAATCAGAATCAGGTTTAACATCACCGGAATATGTTGTGAAATTTGTTAACTTTGAAGCAGCAAGACAATGCAATACAGTGACCCCAGCCATTATCTGTATTCTTCAGAGATTATCTACTTGGCATAACCAGGATTTGTGATATGCACCAGCTGCTTATATGACCATCCACCACCTGCTCCCATGGCTTCACATGACTCTGATTGGGGGAAAGCATTCAGTCATGGCCAAGACATTCAGTTGTTGCTCAGAGCAAATGTCAGAAAGAGGAAGAAATGTAATCAAAGTGACTTTGACCATGGAATAATTACTGGTGACAGATGGGGTGGTATGAATACCTCAGGATCTGCTGATCTCCTGGGATATTTACACACATAACAGTCTCTAGAGTTTACAGAGAATGGTGCAAAAAAACCAAAAAAAATGTCCAGTGAGTAGTAGTTCTGTGGGGAAAAACACCTTGTTAATTAGAGTGATCAGAGGAGAATGGCCAGACTGGTTTAAGCTGACAGAAAAGTGACAGTAATTCAAATAACCATGCTTTACAATGATGATGTGCAGAAGAGCATCTCTGAATGTGTCAAACGCAATGAACCTTGAAGTGGATGGGTTACAGCAGCTGAAGACCATGAACATAAACTCACTACCTAACAAAGTGGCCACTGAGTGAATGTATACTATTCACATTTACCTGTATGGAATATCCGAAACACGTTAGTGTGTTCCTTATCCCACTCAGTCTATCATCTATCCTCATTGCCACTAAAGTTTTTATATCCTTAATTAAAGTAGGAAAAAAATCAGCAGGTTAAGCAGCATTTATAGAAAGTGGAATAGAGCCATCATTTCTATCCAATAACCTTTCACAAGAGCTAAGAAAATTTTTAAATAACACAGGACAATGTTCCAGAAGAGGATAGAAATGGTCGGGAGAAAGGGAATGGCACCGATAAAATGGAGGCCAAGAGAGATTTAATGACTTAAGTGATGGTGGTGTCTGTCGAGAGATTGTAGTGAAGAAATGTTTCTTGAACCTCTTCTATGAAGGAGATGTAAAAATAGAGTTGAATAAAATCTGATAAAAGGACAAAGTAAAACAATAATGGAACCATAAGGAGACAATCTGAAGTTAAAAAAAAATCAGAATTCTGGAAACGCACAGCCAGGTCAGACAATATGACTGGTCAGAGATAATGGTTCAAATGGATGAACTTGAATTTGAATCAGTCAGAAGAAATAATGTTAAAGTATTTTATGTTATGGAGAAAGGAAGAAGATAGAAGGGCCAAAAGTAAGGGTGTGTGATAGGTTGATGTCTAGGAAAAATTGGATGAGACAAGTGTTGACGATGCTGACTGAGAAATGGGAGTTGGGATGGTTGTTCGATGTTGATTAATGAAAGTTATGTTGAGAGAAAGCAAACAAAAGAAAACATGAATGATATCTGAGGTTACTAGAAATGAGATGGAAAACCAGAATAAAGAGAAATGTAAAATTCAGGAGTGATGTGGCTAAATATCAAAAATAATCTGAATTTAACATGATGTTTTACATCACTGTATTGAGTCAGAACATGACAAGATCTGGAGGAAGTGTGTGGACTGAAGCAATGTCTGAAGAGCCTTGTTCAATTTTTGACAGCTGTCCCTTGCCTTCATGGAACATATACTCAGTAGCCACATGATTAGATGCAGGAACATTCCTAATAAAGTAGCCAGAGAAGCGGAACCTGGTGTGGTCTTCTCTGCTATAGCCCATCCACTTCAATGTGCCATGCATTCAGAGATGTTCTTCTGCAAACCACAGTTGTAATGTGTGGTTATTTGTGTTACTGTCACCTTCCTGTCAGCTTGCAACAGTCTGGCCATTCTTGTTTGACCTCTCTCATTAAATAGGCACTTTTCCCACAGAACTGCACTCAATGGATTTTTTTTTTACATCAATCTCTGTAGACTCTAGAGACTGTTCTGTGTGAAACCATCCCATCTGGCAATTACCATCATTCCACAGTCAAAGTCACTTAGATCACACTTCTTCCCCATTCTGAAGTTTGGTCTGAACAAGAACTGAACATGTTGACCATGTTTGCATCCTTTTATGCATGGAATTGTTGCCACATGATTGGCTGATTAGATATTTGCATTAATAAACAAGTGTACTGGTGTACCTAATAAAGTGTCCGATGAGTGTGAAAGACTACAGCACTTTCTCCTTTTACTCAATTTAACACCCTTCTACTTCCCTTCCTGCACTTACACCTGTTAAATTTAATTCCTCCATTTCTTCAGATAAGATCTCTCCAGGCTTGTTCTCCCTCAGTTGCCTTGGGTGCAACTGTTCTCTTCTCACACCATCCCATCTACGTCCCCATCTCACACCAGGATGGTCTGAATAGACCTTTCTCACTTGAATAGTTTCTCAGCTTCTTTTTAAAATTCCAGACATATCTGCATGGCACGGTAGTGTTACGATTAGTGTAATACTTCACAGCGCCAGCAAGCTGGGTTCAATTCCCGCTGCTGTCCGCAAAGAGTTTATATGTTCTCGCCCTGAAGGTGTGTGCTTCTTCCAGGTGCTACGGTTTCCTCTCATCCCAAAAGTGTATGGATCAGTAAGTTAATTGTTCACATGGGTCTAATCGGGTAGTGTGGTCTGGTTGACCAGGACAGGAATGTTATGGTGCTGTATTGCAAAATAAAATTGACTTTCAAAACCTCTGCTGCCATTAAAATTTAATTGACTTTCAAGACCTCTGCTGCCATTATGAGAAATTCATTCTCATAGTTCTCGCTTGGTGGTTCATGGTTCTAGATCCTTAGCACTAGTACTTTGCCATGCATTTTTCTTGGAATTGCATATTGAAGGTCAGGTCTACGGTACTTCAAAAGTTTTTTTCTCTGATATATAAAACGTAAAGGAGAGGCAAGAGAGGATATCGTACTGCTTAAAAATTACACAGTAATGGGGGAACAATGAAATGGAGGATGATCTCAATTCGTATATTGTGTCAGTCTTCACTGTGGATTAAAAAGTATCAGAGGGCAGAAGTGAGTGAAATTGCTATTACTAAATAGAAGATTCTTGGGAAGCTGAAAAGACTGAAGGTAGATAAGACACCTAGACCAGATGAACAGCACCTTAGGGCTCTGAAAAAGATTGTGGAAGCATTAGTAGTGATCTTTCAGAATCACTAGTTTCTGGAATCATTCTGGAGGACTGGAATATTATAAATGTCACTCCAACCTTTAAGAAGGGAGGGAGGTAAAAGAAATTGTATGCCAGTTAGCCTGAATTCAGTGGCTGGGAATATGTTGGAATCCATTATTAAAGGATGAGGTTTCATACAATGCTCATTTGGGCTTCTTTAACACCATGTGTCAAAAACCCTACTACGTGCCTCTGGTGCAGAGTAAACCTGCAACCTCGAGGACAGTGAGGAAATGGTCAGAGGAGGCTTATGAGGCGCTCCAGGGTTGTTTTGAGGTGACAGACTGGCAGGCACTCTGTGAGCCACATGGAGAGGATATTGATGGGCTCACAGAGTGCATCACTGATTACATCAACTTCCGTGTGGACTGCAATGTTCCGACAAGGACTGTCCTTTGTTATTCAAATAACAAGCCATGGGTGACAAAGGACATTAAGGACGTCCTGAACGCTAAAAAGAGAGTGTTTAGAGATGGAAATAGGGAGGAGCTGAGGGCAATACGGAGTGAACTGAAAGCCAGGATCAGGGAGGCTGAAGACAGGTACAGGAGGAAGCTCCAGCAGAACAACATGAGAGAGGTCTGGAGGGGGATGAGGACCATCACTGGGTTCCGGCAAACTAGCAACAGAGGAGCTGATGGCAGTGTGGACAGGGCCAACGAACTTAACCTGTTCTTTAACAGATTTGACATTGTGGCCCCTGCCCATCCTCCACATGAGTCATCTGTTGTTGGCCCCCAACCAACACATATTCCACTCTCCACTCCGACCCCTCCCCACAGACCCCCACCCTGCTCTCATGACTATACCCCTTCACCACACGAAACCACCACGGTGGGCTTCACAGCTGAACAGGTGAGCAGACAGCTGAAACAACTCAACCCAAGCAAGGCTGCAGGACCGGATGGTGTCAGTACCAGGGTGCTTAAAGCCTGTGCCCCTCAGCTATGTGGAGTACTTTGCCATGTCTTCAACCTGAGCCTAAGGCTCTGGAGGGTTCCTGTGCTGTGGAAGACGTCCTGCCTTGTCCCTGTGCTGAAGATGCCGTGCCCCAGCGGCCTCAATGACTACAGACTGGTGGCATTGACCTCCCACATCATGAAGATCCTGGAGAGACTTGTCCTGGAGCTGCTCCGGCCTATGGTCAGGCCACAATTAGATCCCCTCCAGTTCACCTACCAGCCCCGACTAGGAGTTGAGGATGCCATCGTCTACCTGCAGAACCATGTCTACGCCCACCTGGACAAGCCAGTGAGCACTGTGAGGGTCATGTTTTTTGAATTCTCCAGTGTGTTCAACACCATCCTCCCTGCTCTGTTGGGGGAGAAGCTGACAGCGATGCAGGTGGATGCTTTCCTGGTGTCATGGATTCTTGATTACCTGACCGGCAGACCACAGTATGTGTGCTTGCAACCCTGTGTGTCCGACAGAGTGATCAGCAGCACTGGGGCGCCACAGGAGACTGTCTTGTCTCCCTTTCTCTTCACCATTTACACCTCGGACTTCAACTACTGCACAGAGTCTTGTCATCTTCAGAAGTTTTCTGATGACTCTGCCATAGTTGGATGCATCAGCAAGGGAGATGAGGCTGAGTACAGGGCTATGGTAGGAAACTTTGTCACTTGGAGTGAGCAGAATTATCTGCAACTTAATGTGAAGAAGGCTAAGGAGCTGGTGGTAGACCTGAGGAGAGATCAGGTACCGGTGACCCCTGTTTCCATCCAGGGGGTCAGTGTGGACATGGTGGAGGATTACAAATACCTGGGGATACAAATTGACAATAAACTGGACTGGTCAAAGAACACTGGGGCAGCAGGCTGAGGGTAGCAGACACCAACAGAATCAACAAACTCATTCGTAAGGCCAGTGATGTTGTGGGGGTGGAACTGGACTCTCTGACGGCGGTGTCTGAAAATAGGATGCTGTCCAAGTTGCATGCCATCTTGGACAATGTCTCCCACCCACTACATAACGTACTGGTTGGGCACAGGAGTACTTTCAGCCAGAGATTCATTTCACCGAGATGCAACACAGAGCGTCATAGGAAGTCATTCCTGCCTGTGACCATCAAACTTTATAACTCCTCCCTTGGAGGGTCAGACACCCTGAGCCAATAGGCTGGTCCTGGACTTATTTCCTGGCATAATTTACATGCTACTATTTAATTATTTATGGTTTTATTACTATTTAATTATTTATGGTACAACTGTAATGAAAACCAATTTCCCCCGGGATCAATAAAGTATGACTATGACTATGACGCCATTAGTAACCAACTCTTTTTAAGATGGTTAATAACTCGCCACAGAAGCCAAACAAAGGAGCTTCAAAAGTGTGTCAAGAATTCATCCACTTGATGTAGATTATATCAGTTTTGAGTTTATATTACTACGATTTTATGCATTTGAACAATAATAACCTTTGTTAAAATCTTACAGTATTATTTCAAGGTATAAAATTAAGCCTGACTTGTCTGTTAAAAATGTTTCTTAGCAGTGACATGACATGTTCAATGAAGGATTACTTATTAAATTGAAAAATCACAGGAATCTTATCTGCAAAGGATTACAGGGCAATATTTATTTAAAAGATTACCAAGCAATTATAGCATTTTCTTCTTCTCACCTGCTAACCTGACTGGAAGCCTGATTTGAGGAAGACTCTGAATTTAATTCTGCTTCCACTAAATTGGTTAAATTAAAATTTAACAAACAAATCCTTCTAATTTCATCATTATTTCCTTCATCTACAATGCATCCAAATTACCTGAAGTCATTCTACATTGCATGTGATAACATTTGAAGGATTTGGGTGGGTGGTACCATAGAGTAGTGGTTAGCACAGCGCTTTACAGTACAGGTGACTCCGGTTCAATTCCAACAACTGCCTGTAAGGAGCTTGTACGTTCTCCCCATGATCATGTGGCTTTCCTCTGGGTGCTCCAGTTTTCTCACACAGTCCAAAGAAATACCGGCTGTTAGGATAATCAGCCATTGTAATTTGTTCAATACTTTGGCTAGGATTAAATTGAGGGATTGCAGGGCAACGTGTTTCAAAGGGCCAGAAGGGTCTACCTATTCCATGTTGTACATCAATAAATAAATAAAATAATGCAGGGATTTCACTCCAATCTTATTACCTGAGCCCAGCTAAACGTTGAACATGGGATGCTGTCATTCTAAAATTAAGTACAGCTATCAAGCCACTGTGCAAATTCAAAAGTTTATTTTTAACTCTGTAATCCTCTGTCAGAATACTTCCATCTTTCTTTCTTTCCTCTTTTAAGACATTTTAAAAAATGCTTGATCAAGATTTCAGACACCTGACATCATACCTCCTGCTCTCTGCGGATTTCTTTTGTTTTTTTTTCTGAAAGTACTCTTGTGAAATGCACTGCAACATTTTACAATGTCAAAGGTTTGATGTAAATGCAATGTTACTGGGAGAAGAAATCGAGACCCGGTAAACAAAGGAATCACAGCTTACATATTCTCTGATTCTCAAGGAGCAGTTTTCAATTTCATTGCATGTGCCCAGAGGAACAAACCTTCACAGCTACATTCGCAATATAATTATGCATTGTGTCTGAAAGAAGCTTTATTGCCTTGAAGCCTCGGTGTATCCATAACAACGTCCAGATACTGGCTGACCATAAAGATCCTTGTATAGTGCTTATTGTGAGAACATAAGGCAAACCATTCAATAATCAATATGAGAAATGAGCATAGGTTTAAAAAAATATTTGAGCTATGAAGCAAAGATAGTTTTTGTGTTTTTAATAGTATCAACATCAATACATATGAAATAAGTTTTGTCTCAACATCCTGTTAAATATGACATTGATCAGCGAACATTTTACATTAGATTATTTATACATTGACAGTCTGGTGCAGTGCAGAATTATTTCTTCTCCTTAGGCAGTCTTTTGGTTTTGAGGAAGATGCAAGGTCCCAATCTAAAACAGTGTCATGCACTTTTGCCTCCACAGATGCTGTATGACCTGTTGAATTCTCTGAGAGCTTTTTTTACCTCTTTGGAGAAGTAAGAGGCCTCAAGCAGCGTCTGCATGGGGAGAAAAGGGCAGTTTCAGGTCAAGAACTTTCATCTGCACTGAAAGATAGACGAATAGCCAGAATAAAGTGGCGAAAGGAAGGGGTGGAGCAAGAGATGGTAAGTGATTGATCCAGATAAGAAAGAGTGACAGGCTGATGGAGGAGGGAGGAATGGAAATAGTGTCAAAATCTGGGTGGTGATAGGTAGAGGCAACAAAGAGCTCCAGGTGATGGATCTGATAGGAAAGGAAGGTCGAGCATGAAACTAAATAATAAAGTTGGCTTGGACTGATGGAGCAGAGAGAGGACTTACTGGAGGAGAACTTGGGGGCTCAGTATAGGGGAATCTCCCCTCTCCACTTTCAGTCCCGATGCAGGATTTTGACCTGCAACATCGACAAATCCTTTTTCCTGACAGATGCTGTGAACCAGCAGATTGTTTGTTACTCCAGATTCCAGCATCTGCAGTCGCTTGTATCTCCACCACTACTTCTAGATTATTGGTAATCATCATATTGCCGTGAGCAAATTAGATGTCATGTTTCTGAGAACTAACATTCAAAATCATTGACTCTAAAGTAGTTGGACTGCCTTGAAAGAGTAATGAACACCTGCTTATAATTACAGTTGTCTTTCTTTATAGATGGTTCTAAGCCACAAATCTTCAGACCAACTCATCCACGCCAACCAAGTAACCTACCTGAGCGAATCTAGTTTGCCTGCGTTTGACCCATATCTCTCTAAACATCATGTGTACTATCCCACTGTCTTGTTCAGTTGTACCATAATGCCGAAACACTCAACGTCCAGACTGATGGAGGCAATTGTCCTAATGAATTCATCTGCCATTCGTTTGCCCACTTTCCTAATTGATCTAGATCTTACCAGTCTCAAAGAAGGGTCTTGACCTGAAACGTCAACTGTTTGTTCATTTCCACAGATGCTGCCTGACCTTCTGAGGTCCTTCATTATTTTGTGTGGGCTGTTTTGGATTTCCAGTATCTGCAGAATTCAATGTATCGATAGCCTCATAAAGGCCAAAAGATACCCTGAACCCACAAGCCCATCTACATCTCCGAAACTCAGAAGAAGCTAAGGTAAAGAACAACTTGCTGTCGGAACTCAGCTGGTCAGGCAGCAGGGTGGCACGGTAGCACAGCAGTTAGCAAAATGCTTTAGAGCACAGACGACCTGGGCTCAATTCCCGCCGCTGCCTGGTGGATCACAGTACATTCTCTCCATGACTGTGTGTGTTTCCTTTGAGTGCTCCGGTTTCCTCCCACAGGCCAAAGACGTATCAGTGATAGGTTACTTGGTCCTTGTAAATTGTCCCATGATTAGGCTAGGATTAAATTGGAGGATTGCTGGGCAGCACAGCTCTGCAGGCCAGAAGGGCCGATTCCACGCTATGTCTCAATAAATAACTAAATCAGTGGAGTGTCAGTGCTTTGGTTCCAGACCCCTCTTCTGGATTGAAGGAGTCGAAGGGAGATAGGCAGTATATAGAGGAGAAGGGAAGGGGTAGAGCAAGGGCAAGTGAATGAAAGGTGGATGCTGATAAAATGGGGCAATATGAATGGAAATAACTACGGAGGCTGGGAGGTGATTGGTGGAAGCAACAGAGCACTGCAGATAATGGAATCTGATAAGAAAGCAAGATGGAGCAAGGAGCCCTGTAAGGAAAGTAGGGGTGAGCAGATGGAACAACAGGAGAGGGAACCCAATGGGAGAAGTGTGTGGCTGCTGGACAGATGGAGTAGGTAGAGGAGGGAGAAGAAACAGTGATCTGCATTTTGGGGTGACTGGGTGTGTGTGGAAGGGACTGGGTAGATTAGGAGAAGAAGAGAAGAGACAGGAACAGGGTAACTGAACCTGAAGAATTCAATGTTCATGCCATTATGTTGTAGTCTACCAAGGGTGAAACACAAGGAGTGTCCCTCTAGTTTGTGTTTGACCTCACATTAGTGGTGGCCTAAGTCAGAGTTGGTGAATAGATAGACAATGTATTCAGTGGCCACTGTATTTGAAACACCTGTACACCTTGTTATTAATGTAAATATCTGATCATCCAATCATGTGACAGCAGCTAATTTATCAATGCTTGCAGACATGGTCAAGCGTTCAGTTGTTCTTCAGATCAAACATCATGGTCAAAGTAATTTAAATCGCATTTTTTTCTCCATTCTGACGTCTGATCTGAAGAACAACTGAACTCTTGACCATTTCTACCAGATAGTGTGGTTTGAGTATCTCAGAAACTGCTGTTCTCCTGGAATTTTCATGCACAATAGTCTCTAGAGTTTACAGAGAATGGTGTAAAGAATAAAATTAAAATCCAGTGACTAGCAGTTCTGCGGGCAAAAACGTATTGTTAATGAGAGTGGTCAGAGGAAAATTACCAGACTAGTTCAAGTTGACAGGAAGGTGAAAGTAACTCAAATAATCACACGTTACCACAGTGGTCTGCTGAAGAGCATCTCTGAATACATAACACATTGAACATTGAAGTGGATGGGCTACAGCGGGAGAAGTCTATGAACATCCATGAATATACTCAGTAGCCACTTTATTAGGTACCTCCTGCACCAATAGAGTGGCTACTGAGTGTATGAAGCCTTGAGCTGGCTTGTATTCTGACCACTCATCATAAATGTTTCATCTGAGTCAATGCTCTGCAAAGTAGCCCTTGAATCACCATAATCACTTCCACAGCATAGATACTGAATGCAGGTATATACAGTATGTACAGTATGTGTCACCATATACTACCTTGAGTTTCATTTTCTTACAGTATCTATTTCTGCCTTAAAACCATTCAAAGACATTGTTTCCACCATCTCCACCTTCCTTCCTACCCTTTTTTTATGACTGGAGTTCTAACAAATTTATTCCTCTACAAGAAAATAGGAATCACCTCATACCCACTCATTTACTGTGCAGGCACAAATGCGACACAAAGAAGTACAAGGAGTCATTTGAAAAGAACAAGTCTCATCGGGGTTGAGTTTTATCTGAGCCTACAAAAAGAAGGAAAATGTCAGTGGAGTGGCCATTGTTTGAGCGGGCCAGTACTAGAGTGGGAGAATTGGGTCAAGAGGCTTGGGCAATCACAGGTGAAAGTTCTAAGTAAGTTTCTAGTACATTTTTTCTCTTTCTTTGTCTATTAGTACTTTGTGTGCTGACAAAAGGTCTAGAGCTAGTGGTATGACTTTGTGTGATGTGTAGAAATTCTGGGAGACATCCACTCTCTTTGATAAATGCATTTGCATGAAGTGCATCAAACTACAGCTCCTTAGAGACCATGTGAAGGAAATAGAGCTGCAGCTTGAAAACATTTGGCTCATATGGGAGAATGATAAGGTGTTGGATAGGAGCTACAGTGAGGCAGGTACATAGAAGACTGTCGGGAGAGGTACAGGGAATTGGCAGTGCAGAGCACCTCTGAGGCCATTCCCCTCAATAATAAGTATACCACTTTGGATACTGTTGGGAAGGATCACCTACCAGAGAGAAGATGCAGTGAACAGGTCTCTGGCTTTGAGTCTGGCTCAATAGCTCTGAAGGGAAGGGAGGAAAAGAGAAGTTCAGTAGTGATAGGGGATTCCATAGTTAGAGAAGGAGTAGGATTCTGTGGAATGATGGTATTTTTTCTCCCAGTTACCATGGTCAGGGGTGTCTTGGATTGAGTCCATAGCATTCTAAAGGGGAAGGGTGGGCAGCCAGAAGTCATGGTATTTATTGTTATGAAAGTCATTGGTTAAAAAAGGAAGGAGGTTCTGAAGAGAGAATATAAGTAGAAAGCTGAGAAGCAGGATCTCCAGGGTAGAAATCTCTGGATACGACCTGTGCCACGCACCAGTTAGGATGATTTGGCAAATGAATATGTGGCTGAGGAATTGGTGCAGGGGGTAGGCTTTCAGAATTCTGGATTATTGGGATCTCCTTTGGGGAAGGTATGACTTGTACAAACAGGACCAGGTACATCTGAATATGAAGGGAGTCAGTATTCTCGCGGGCAGGTTTGGTAGACATGTGGGGTGGGTTTAAACTAATCTGGCAGGGCTATGGGAACTGGAGTGATAGGACTGAGCATGAGGAAGTAAATGCAATGTGCAGTGAGACTGTGAGGAAGAACAGACAGATAATAGGACATAATTGCAGTCAGTAGGATGATTATTAGGTGTAACTGTACTTTTATAGCTATCTTATATGTGTTATATGTGCCTTGTGCTATGTGTAACTGTTGGTATTGTGTGTTGCCCCTGGAGGAGCATTGTTTTTTTTGGTTGTATTCATGTGTGGTTAAATGATAATTAAACTTGGACTTGAACCTGAACTGGACTTGAACTTTTGGGCATGCTATGTTGGTGCCAGAAGGATGGTGACATTTGCAGGTGGCTGTCCCCAACAAAATCCTTGCTACTCTGAGTTGACTCAAAAGACACATTTCACTGTATGCTTCGAAACTTCAATGTACCAACCTTTAACCTTTAATCTTCAATTACCTTGTAACCACACATCTAGACATTTGGCCAAGGAACATGAGATTTAATTGCATTGCAGTATTTAAGGAGTTAAAGCCGATTTAAATTTAAATTTAAATTCCCCATTATAGAAGAAAGCCCTTAACTCTGAGTGGAGTCATCGGGACGCCGTCATGATGGCGTTTTTTAGCAGGCTTTCTTATACTTACGAGGCCGAGTTGCTAGCTGGACACTCAACCCAGCATGGATGGAAAGCGTGCAAGGGAGCCGGCTGGATTCGAACTCAGGAGCCTTTGCTCCGAAGTCCAGTGCTGATACCATTACGCCACCAGCCGGATAATCCCCATTATAGTGAGCATCTACTGACGATTTTCACAAAACCATACTCACTTCACTGACATCCTGCAAGGACTGAAATCTGTTGTCATTATTATTGTAGCCCAGAATGTGAATCCAGGCCCACAGCCACGGCCACACAATTGACTCTTAAGAGCTGTTGCCTGAAACGGCCTTCCAAACCATTCAGTGCAGAAGTTACGAAGGATCGGTAACAAATGTAGGCCTTGTTCAAGATAACCAGATCCCATCAACAATTATCTTCAAATCTACTTTGTGAAAACCATGCTATTGGGCGGGTTGTTATTTTTTTAATCCTTGTAAAATGAAGAAAAGGAGACTTTCATTGATATAACACCATTGATTTCCCTTCCAGCACATCTCAAAGAGTTTGCAGCCAATAAAGCAATTTTGAAGTGTAATAAACCATGTGAAGACCACAGTCTGTGCGGATTGGTGATAATATCTCCTCCTCACTGACAATCAACACTGGTGCACCTAGAGGCTGTGTGCTTAGCCCACTGCTCTACTCTCTGTATACCCATGACTGTGTGGCCATATATAATTCAAATATCATCTATAAGTTTGCTGATGATACACCCATTGTTGGTGAAATCTCAGATGGAGATCAGAGGGCTTACAGGAGCAAAATATACCAGCTAGTTGCGTGGTGTTGTAGCAACAAACTTGCACTTAATGTTAGTAGGATGAAATAGCTGATTGTGGGCTTCACGAAGGGTAAGAAAGTGAGCAATTTCAAGTTCCTGATTGTTAAGATCTCTGGGATCTAACCTGGTCCCAACATATCAATGCAGCCATAAAGAAGGCAAGACAATGGCTATGTTTCATAAGGAGTCTGAAGAGATTTGCTTTGTCAACTAAAATACTGAAAACCATCTGTAGATGTACTGTGGAGAGTATTCTGACAGGCTGCATCACTCTCTGGTATGGGAGAGGGTGGAGGGGTTGCTTCTGCATAGGATCGAAAGAAGCTACACAATGTCATAAAATTAGTTAGCCTCCATCGTATCCAAGAGACCTTCAAAGAACTGTACCTCAGAAAGGACCAGAGGGCATCCTTTTAGAACAGAAATGAGAAAGAATTTCTTCACAAGGAAGGTGGTGAATCTATGGAATTCAGTGCTACAGAATGCTGTGGAAGCTAAGTTATTGATTATATTTAAAGCCGTAGTTGTTAGGTTCTTGATTAATCAGGGTGTCAAAGTTTACAGGGAGAAGGCAGGAGAATGGAGTTGAGAGGGATAATAATTCAGCAATGATGGAATGGCAGAGCATACTTGGTGGGCCAAATGGCCTAATTCTGATTCTATGTCTTATGGTCTTATAATCTTAATCACTTCTGGTCCTAAATGGGCATTACCTTCAGCTTCACAATGCCTCCGACCGAGGAATTGCAGCAGAGCATTCCACTTGTTTTATAGCTGATTCTGGAAGGACCATTTGAAAGTGTCAATCACAAGAATGTTTTACCTCAGGGTGAACGTCCCATTCGCCCTTTGATATTGGATAAGTTGACACAAATTAAGTTAGACACTGAAGTATCCTTCTCTCTGTGAACTGCACCTTTTGCCACACAAATATTTCAAAATGCTATCTCTGGACAACTGCCACCAGGAGCACAAAGGATGGAGGATGGGATGCTGGTTCATTTGGTTTCACCACCATCTGTGCCATACAGCTGCTAAACAGTCACAGGTTCAGTCAACTGTGCTCTTGTTTACCATCTGCTACGTGGGAAGAATTTCTTAACATTAGGATAAAGGTTTTTTTCTTAACTTTGTTGATAATATAGGTTTGCTGCTGTTTACTGTTTAGGATCCAGTTATCGATGTTTACGGCCAACATTTATTGCCCGTCCCTAATGGTTATTGTTGAGGTGATGGTGAGGTGCTTTTTTTGAAAAGTTGCAGTACTTTTGATGAAGTAATGATGATCCAGTAATTATACTTTCAAGTCAGCATGGTGTATCCTGTACCAAGTACAAAGTACAAAATAAATTTATTATCAAAATATGTATACTGTATATCACGACATATTACCCTGAGATTCACTTCCTTGTGGCCATTTACAGTCGATACAAAGAAACACAATAGAATCAATGGAACTCTCCCCACAAAGAAAAATGGACAAATACCAATATGTAAAAGAAGAAAAACAGTGCAAATACAAACAAAAATAATAATAAATAAATAAGCAATCAATAATACTGAGAATATAAGTTGACGTGTCTTTGAAAGTGAGTCCAAAGTTTGTGGAAATAGTTCAGAGTCAAGTTGAGTAAAAGAAACTTCACTCAGTTCAACGTGGAAGAGGTCTTGTAGGTGGTGACTCACCTTCTATCCTGATCTTTTTTTGTGGGAGAGGTCACACGTTTGGGAGGTGTTGTTGGAGTAACCTAGATAAGTAAATTATGGTTCATCATGTAGATGATGCACATTGCAAGGCACTGTACACTAGTGTTGAAGGAAATGAATGTTTAGGGTAGTCGATTGGTTACCAATCAAGTGAGCTGCTTTGTTCTGGATGGCATCTTTTGAGAGTGTTGGATGACAACTCATCTTGGGCAAGTTTAGTCTCCTGACCTGTACCATGTAGATGGAATGAACATGTTATATTTTGCAACTCCAAAACCTAAAGCTAATTGGAAGAAAAACAAGGGAGACCAAAATGCAAATCTAACTTCCTTTTACATTAAGCGAGGAATGCATATATCACGTGGTGGAGTGATGACGTATGCCATTTACGTCCTTTAACAGATAATCCACAATGCATTATGTAAACAACAAATAATGCTTAATCAAACAATATATTTACAATATTACTGAAATATTATAAACACAACAGAAAGGCTTTGAGCTAACGACCTTTATCCTCAGCCTCTGACCTACTCTTGTACTTACGCTGTTTCTGTGATTCAGATTTATTTATCACACCCACATCAAAAAGTACAGTGAAATGTATAATTTGCATTAAAAACCAGCACACTGAAGGATGTGCTGAGGGCAGCTCACAAAAATTGCCACACATTCTAGCACCAACCATGCATGCCCACTATGCCTGGCAGAACAATACAGAACATAACAAAATGGAAGATACCAAGTAACAAAGCAACAACAGTAAAACCAGACCATTACTCCCTAACATCCATCCACCTACCCACACATATGCAGTCCTCTAACCTCAGGACGGGCCATCCTCTTTGGCTTTCATTCTCTAGCAGACTCGTGGATTCACAGATTTTGAGCCTTCAAGTTCACTAATAGATTTGTAGTGATGGGCTACAGCCTTCAAACCTTCACTTCTGGACTCCTAATCAACCTCTGGGCTTAACTCTGGACTTCTAATCAACCTTCAAGCTTCCAAGGTCAATGGTGACCCACAGGATGTCAATGGTGAAAAACTTGGTGCCATCGAATGAACCTGAAAGCACCAGCTGTACAACAAGAAATGTGTAAAGCCACATGAACAACTCTCCCTAGTCTCTAACCATGAAGATCAAGAGGGGCACAAATTCGACTGGGCATCGGTGTAAGGCATGGTGCAGGCAAACACACGGCGTGCAAGAAAATTCCTAGAAGAGTAATTTTCTGCAAACAGTTCTGTAAACAAACATGTAGACCTCAATCCTATTTATGAGCCAGTGCAGACAAAATTCCAGACGACAATGAGGCTTCCTCCCCAGATCAGAACTGAGTTCCCAAAATGATGACCAATCAACTGATTGATAAATACATGAAGACCAAGCATTTGGAGGACGCACCACAATTGTGCACTGATGATGTCTCCTCATATGGTGATGATACATTTGCAACAAAGTTGTTAAGATTGGAGAACAACTCAACCCAACCAGGAATGTGTAACTTCCTGAAAAAAAACCTTAAAAGTTGCTGTGATTACAATGTGTTTGAATAACAGCATATAAATAAAATGGTCTCGCATGGAGAAGGCAGATGCTTTAACTGCTGAATTGTAAGTGTTGCTTTTACTTGAAGCTTGTGAACACTGAATGGTACCATTGTAACAAATAGTTTTTGTGGTTACCACACCACAGTGTTTATTCAAAAGATTTAATCTCCATTTCTATGTAAGAATTATTCAGATTTTGAAAATAGTTCTTAGAACTGATTTTATCAACAACCTTTTCAGATCTTTAAAGCTTCAACTTTAGGCGAGGTCATTTTGAAATGGACCTCCCAATGTTTTCCCCCACTACTCGTCCTTAACTGGGTCAGATACTGCGGGCCCTATTTGTTAGTCCCCTGCATCCTAGAGTTGGGCACTGGGTTCAAAGTTCAAAGTAAATTTATTATCGAAATTTGTATATGTCACCATATACTATCTTAAGATTTACCTTCTTGCAGGTATTCACGGCAAAACAAAGAAATACAATAGAATTGATGGAAAAATACAAGCAAAGACTGAAAGAAATACAGTAGAATTGATGGAAAAATATGTGCAAAGACTAAAAAGCAATCAAAGTGCATAGGAAGACAAGCTGTGCAAATACAAAAACAAATAATAAGCAGACAAATAAACAAATAAAGAATAAATACCACTGAGAAGATGAGTGGTAGAGTCCATGAAAGTGAGTCCCCTGGTTGTGGAATCAGTTCAGTGTTGTGGTGAGTGAATCTGTCCATGCTGATTTAGGAGCCTGATGGCTGAAGGGTAATAATTGTTCCTGAAGCTGGTCTTGTAGGACTGAAGCCTTCTGTACCTCCGTCCTCATGGTAGCAGGACAGGAGAGCATAGCCTGGATGGAATGGGTGTTTGATGGTGGATGCTAATTTTTTGTGGCAGTGCTCATCGAAGATGTGCTCAACGATTGGGAGGGCTTTGCCTGTGATGGAGGTGAGAATGCCCATCACTGAACACCTGAATATCTTTGACAAAATAGAGGTAGTTCAGAATCAGGATTAATATCTGGGGCAAACACCAGGAAACCTGCAGATGCTGGAATTTCAAGCAACACAAATAAAAATTGCTGGTAAACGCAGCAGACCACGCAGCATCTATAGGAAGAGATACAGGTGACGTTTTGGGCCGAGGCCCTTCGTCAGTACTGAGTCTGGCCTGCTGCGTTCACCAGCAAGTTTTATGTGTGTTGCTTAATATCTGGGGCACGTGTTGTGAATTTGGTTCTTCTGCAGCAGCGGTACATTGCAATACATTATAACAAAAAAACTATAAATTACAATAAGGACTATCTATAAAAAATTAATTGAAATATGTAGTGCAAAAAGAGAGCAGATAAAAGAAAAAGAAATGCCTGTAGTGAGGTAGTGTGCAGAGTCTTATTGCCCTTTCAGAAATCTGATGGTGGAGGGGAACAAGCTGTTCCTGAAATGCTGTGTTTGTGCCTTCAGGCTTCTGTACCCCCTTGTTCATGATAGCAATGAGAAGATGCCATGTCCTGATTGAAGGGGATCTTTAATGAGGTATTCTTAACCCTTTTGAGACATCACCTTTTGAACATTTCCATGAGGCTAGTGCCCAAGATGCAGCTGGCTGAGCTTTTCCTGATCCTGTGCAGTGGCCCCTCCATACCGAATGGTGAATCAGAATCAGGTTTATTATCACTGGTATGTGTCAAGAAATTTGTTAACTTAGCAGCAGCAGTAGTTCAATGCTATACTTAATCTACCAGAAAAACAATAAAATAATAATAATAATAATAAATAAGTAAATCAAGTACAGCATGTATATATATATATTGAATAGATTAAAAAGCATGCAAAAAACAGAAATAATATATATAAAAAAAAGTGAGGTAGTGTCTAAAGATTCAATATTCATTTAGGAATCGGATGGCAGAGGGGAAAAAACTGTTTCTAAATCGCAGAGTGTGTGCCTTTAGACTTCTGTACCTCCAACCTGATGGTAACAGTGAGAAAAGGGCATGCCCTGGGTGCTGGAGCTCCTTAATAATGGATGCTGCCACCGCTCCTGGAAGATGTCCTGGGTACTTTGTAGACTAGTACCCAAGCTGGAGCTGACTAAATTTACAAACCTCTGCAGCTTCTTTCGGTCCTGTGCAGTAGCCCCTCTCCATACCAGACAGTGATGCAGCCTGTCAGAATGCTCTCCATGGTACCTCTGTACAAGTTTTTGAGTGTATTTTTTGACATGCCAAATCTCTTCAAACTCTTAATGAAGTATGGTCGCTGTCTTGCCTTCTTTATAACTGCATCGATATTTTGGGGCCAGGTTAGATCCTCAGAGATGTTGACACCCAGGAACTTGAAACTGCTCACTCTCTCCACTTCTGATCCCCCTATGAGGATTGGTATGTGTTCCTTTGTCTTGCCCTTCCTGAAGTCCACAGTCAGCTCTTTCATCTTACTGACGTTGAGAGCCTGGTTGTTGCTGCGACACCGCTCTGCTAGCTGGCATATCTCACTCTTGTACGCCCTCTCGTCACCACCTGATACTCGATGGTTGTATCTTTAGCAAATTTATAGATAGTATTTGAGCTGTGCAAAGAGTGCAGTTTTACCTGTTCAGGCTCCTGTCCTCCTGTCCGATGGTAGAGTGAGAAGAGAGCATGGCCAAGATGGTGGGGGTCCTTGATGATAGATGTTGCTTTGTTGTGGCAAGCTTCTCTGTAAATATGCTCAATGATGGGGAGGGCTATGCCTGTTTGGAGTTGGCTGAATCCACCACTTTCTACAGTTTTAATTCCTTGGTTAACTAAAAATATTTCCATTTACTCTTCACTAAATCCTCTATAAACTTCTCTTTCTTATTCAACTTGCACTCACCATTTTTACCCCTACTTGTTGTGTCATTTCCTCTTATTTTACTGTGCACTGGCTAATGGCATTGTGCAAATGGTAATTAGCAATTAACTTGTTATTTTCATATGTCCTGAGACAATTAAAAAAAGACTGACAAATTTATACAGATGTACTGTGGAGAGCATTCTAACTGCTTGCAATGCTGTCTGGTATGGAGGAGCCATCGCACAGGACTGGAGAAAGTTACAGAAAGTTGTAAACTCAGAGGCACTGGTCTCCCAGCATCGAGGACACCTACAAGAAACGATGCCTCAAAAAGTTGGCACCCATTATTAAGGACACCCATCACCCAAGACATGTCCTCTTCTCATTGCTACCACCTGGAAGGAGGTACAGAAGCCTGAAGGCACACACTCAGTGATTCAGGAACAGCTTTTTTCCCTCCACCATCAGATTCTGTGTGGACAATGAGCATTATTTCACAAACACGAAAAAATCTGCGGATGCTGGGAATTGAGAGCACTACTACTACTACGTCGACTCAGGCCTAGGGGGCCGGCGTCGGGCAAAACACACACAAAAATGCTGGAGGAACTCAGCAGACCGGGAAGCATCTATGGAAAAGAGTAAACAGTTGACATTTTTTGCCAAGACCCTATATCAGGTCTGTTTACTCTTTTCCAGAGATGCAGCCTAGCCTGCTGAGTTCCTCCAGTATTTTCTGTCTGTAACACTACTTCATTATTTTTTGCTCTCTTTTTACACTAATTAGTTAATAGATTTATCTTTTATTATACATTGCAATGTACTGCTGCCGCAAAACAACAAATTTCCCGACATACTCAAGTATGCCAGTGGAATTAAACCAGATTCCGTTTCTAATTCTGATTCTAATTCTTTTGTGTGCCTGCTATCTAGACCGATCATTCAGTACGTACTGTAAGTACGTTCAGGTAATATGAAAGGAATCAAGAAAACGGGCGGCATGGTAATGTAGAGCGTGTCACAGTGGCGTAGCAGTTAGCGCACTTGCTTTACTGCACCAGTGATCACTGATTGGGTTCAATTCCTGCCACTGCTAGTAACGAATTTGTACATTCTCCCCGTGACCATGTGGGTTTCTCTGGGTGCTCCGGTTTCCTCTTACATTAAAATAAAAAGTATAATTTCTTTCAGCCTGCTGAGAGTCACCAATGTACACCAGCGCCATCTTGAAGTCACATCCTAGGGTTAAGTGGAAAGAGAGCCTTATTTGTACTTTCACCATAAATTTACTTTGAACTTTGAACTAAGTGCTATGTATGTAATGCATGCTATGTTGGCACTGGAAGCATAATGATACTTGTGACAGTTCAAGCTAAGCTTTTCAAAACAGAATGCAAAATAGAATGTCACAGTTACAGAGTAATTGCTGTGCAGGTAGACAATTAAAAAGCAAAGATCATGATGAGGTAGTCTGAGAGATCAAAAGTTCATCCTTATTGTAAAAAAGATGCATTTAAGAGTTTTATAACAGCAGGCTAGGAGCTGTCTTTGAGCCCAGTAGTGTGTTATCTCAAGCTGTTCTACCCTCTGCACAATGGAGGGGGCAGAAGAGAAAATAACTAGCATAGGAAGGAGAATTGATTATGTTGGTTGCTTTCCCGAGGTAGTGGGATATCTAGACAGAGCCAATGGAGGAGAGGTTGAATTTCATGATAGACTGGGATGTGTTAACAACTTACTGCTGCTCCTTGTGGTCTTGGGTCAAAGTAGTTGACATACTAAGCTGAGGTGCATCCAGCTAGGATGCTTTCTAAATCTGTAAAAACTGTTCTTTCCTTTCATATGCAACATGTCACACTCAATCTCTGTGCTGTGGTAAGGTGCTAGTATCATTCCAATTGGGAGGACTGTTCTGTGAAGTTTCCATTTTACAAAGGAAGTAAAAATATGCAGTTCCAACTTGGGTTCAAAATTTAAAATTCAATTTCAAAATATCACTGAAAATAAACTTTTACAATGTCTGCCATGACGTATGTTTGCAAATTCATCTTTCCTATCCATTATTTTATTTGTGATTTCTTCTAATAGAAACAGAAAGCATCGCATTAGTGGAGAAGCAAACATGACCAGTGTTTCTCTAAGACCATAAGACGTCAGAGTAGAATTAGGCCTTTTGGTCCATCGAGTTTGCTGCATCATTCCATCATGGCTGATTTTTATCATCCCTCTCAACCTCGTTTTCCTATCTTCAGGCTGAAACCTTTGATGCCCTGACTAATCAAAAACCTATCAACCTCTGTTTTAAATATATCCAGCAACTTAGCTTCTACAGCCATCTGTGGCAATGATTCCATGCTTCCAGTAGCCTGGCTAAGAAATTCCTCCTTAGCTCTCTTTTAAATGGGCTTCCCTCTATTTAAACGCTGAGCCCTCTGGTTCTGGACTCCTCCATTATGGAAACATCTTCTCTACACCCATTCTCTCTTGGCCTTCATACCAAAAGGTTGTGAAATATGAACAACCTCAAATACTAACTCTTTTTCTTTACCTAACCTTCAAAGTATTTCAGTGTATTTTTTATATCAGAGTTCTGGAATTTGCAATATTTTCACTTTCTCCCTTTTTTTTACAGTGCAGAAAATATAGAAATATGGAATATCTCACAAATGCTGACTCTTTGATATAAAGCAGAAAATGCTGAAATACTTTGTTTTCCAACAGCCCTCAGCTGCATTATAAGCATTAAGTTCACATGTCTGGAAGGCTATGAAGATGATTGCTGCTTCTGGTATGCAGGCAAAGAAATTACATACATTAAAATCTCCCTTGAAGGCTTGAGTAAACTGAGAAAATTTGGCTCATTGATACACTCAATAAAAATTGATTGTAGGGGGTTAACACGTGTAAGCAGCTTTAGGGGTCACTGCTTCTCACCTTATCACTGCAGCCTGAGATAAATTGATATGTTACGCGATTAAGCTGAAACAGCTTGTTCATAATAGATCCTTGGTCGGCAACATGGAAAAGAAGAGCTGTGGAAAAATCTGCAATCTCAATTCTCCACATACCGGTTGTGCCTTGTTAAAAAGCTAACCGCTTCAAAGATGCATAAACAGAGAGCTGTAAATAATTAGTAGGCTGACCAGATGAAGTGCCTTTTTGTCTCATGTTCAGCAAGGCAGTTCTCTCATGATCTAGATCATGAAAGTATGATTGGATCTGTTGAAAGTATCCTGAGTGATTGCAGTATAGTCTGGTACAGGAATCTGAATGCACTGCAATGTAAGAGACTGCAGAGAGTAATGGACTCAGCCCAATGTACCACAGCCACATTCCTGGAGAGGGTTCAAAGGAGGTTCACAAAAATGATTTTGGGATCGAAAGGTTTATTATATGAGGAACATTTGATGGCTCTGGGCCTGTACTCACTGGAATTCAGAAGAATGATGGAGAATCTCATTGAAACCTATTGAATGCTGAAAGACCTCAGAACAGTGGATGTGAACGGGATGTTGGGGGTGTCTAAGACCAGAAGACACAGCTTCAGAATAGAGTGATGTCCATTTAGAATGGAGATGAGGAGGAATTCCTTTTGCCACAGAGAGGTGAAGCTGTGGAATTCATTGTCACAGGCAGCTATAGAGGCCAAGTCATTGGGTATATTTAAGGCAGAGGTTGACAAACTCTTGATTGGTCAGGGCATAAAGGGATACAGGGAGAAAGCAGGAGACTGGAGCTGAGAAATGGATCAGCTATGATCACAATCAGAATCAAAAATCAGATTGACTATCACCAGCATATGTCATAAAAATTGTTGTCCCTGCAGAGGCAGCACAATGGAAAGTATAATAATAGAAAAACTGCAAATTACAATATATATTAAATAGTTATATTAAATAAGTAGTCCAAAAATAGGAAAAAAATGGATTTCAGCAAGGCATTTGATAAGGTGCCCCATGCAAGGCTTATTGACAAAGTAAGGAGGCATGGGATCCAAGGGGACATTGCTTTGTGGATCCAGAACTGGCTTGCCCACAGAAGGCAAAGAGTGGTTGTAGACGGGTGATATTCTGCATGGAGGTTGGTGTCTAGTGGGGTGCCTCAGGGATCTGTTCTGAGACCCCTACTCTTCATGATTTTTATAAATGACCTGGATGAGGAAGTGGAGGGATGGGTTAGTAAATTTGCTGATGACATAAAGGTTGGGTGTGTTGTGGATAGTGTAGAGGGCTGTCAGAGGTTACAGCGGGACATTGATAGGATCCAAAACTGAGCTGAGAAGTGACAGATGGAGTTTAACCCAGATAAGTGTGAGGGGGCTCATATTAGTAGGTCAATTATGATGGCAGAATATAGCATTAATGGTAAGACTCTTGGCAGTGTGGAGAATCAGAGTCTGAGTCCATTGGACTCTCAAAGCTGCTACACAGGTTGACTCTGTGGTTAAGAAGGCATACAGTGCATTAGTCTTCATCAAACATGAGATTGAGTTTAAGAGCTGAGAGGTAATGTTGCAGCTATATAGGACCCTGGGCAGACCCCACTTGGAGTACTGTGCTCAATTCTGGTTGCCTCACTACAGGAAGTACGGAGAAACCATAGAAAGGGTGCAAAGGAAATTTACAAGGATGTTACCTGGATTGAGGAGCATGCCTTATGAGAATAAG
Organism: Mobula birostris; assembly: GCF_030028105.1. Lineage (NCBI taxonomy): Eukaryota > Metazoa > Chordata > Chondrichthyes > Myliobatiformes > Myliobatidae > Mobula > Mobula birostris. The sequence continues at coordinate 187,414,077 of NC_092376.1, read as the reverse complement.
TTGAGTGAACTCGTCCTTTTCTCTTTGGAGCGATGGCGGATGAGAGATGACCTGATAGAGGTGTACAAGATAATGAGAGGCATTGATCATGTGGATAATCAGAGGCTTTTTTCCAAGGTTGAAATGGCTAGTATGAGAGGGCGTAGTTTTAAAGTGTTTGGAAGTAGGTACAGAGGAGATGTCAGGAGTAAGTTTTTTACACAGTGGTGAATGCGTGGAATAGGCTGCCAGCGGCGGTTGTGGAGGCGAAAACAATAGGGTCTTTTAAGAGGCTCCTGGATAGGTACATGGAGCTTAGAAAAATAGAGGGTTATGGGTAAGCCTAGGTAGTTCTAAGGTAAGGACATGTTCGGCACAGCTTTGTGGGCTGAAGGAACTGTATTGTGCTGTAGGTTTTCTATGTTTTATGTTCCAAAAAAGTAGTGAAATAGCCTTCATGGGTTCAATGTCCATTCAGAATTTGGATGGCAGAGGGGAAGAAGCTGTTCCTGAATCGTTGAAACGGCGGCGAAGACTGGATGAGCCAAATGGCCTAATTCTGCTCCTATATGTTATGGTCTTATGATCTCTCCACCTTTAACAGTATCTACAGGAGGCATTATCTCAGGAAGGTAAACCTCATCATCCAAGATTTCCTCTATTCTGGTCATGCCATTTTCTCACGGCTACCATTGGGCAGGAGGTACCATTCAGTTCTTGAGTTAGCCTGCACAACCCTAATCACCAGAGTTTAGCAACACTATGAACATTTTAATAAGTTTTTTACACAGATGTGGTGAGTACGTGAAACGCCCTGCCAAAGGTACTAGTAAAGACAAATACATTAGGCACATTTAAGAAATTCTTGGATTGGCACATGGGTAATAGAAAAATTGAGGATGATATAGGAGGGATGGTTTTGATTAATCTTAGAGTGGGTTAAAAGGTCAGCACATATCATGTGCCAAAGGGTCTCTACTATGCTGTAGTGTTCTGTGTTCTATCAATTTGGACTTGTATTTTTTTCTAATTTCGTTTTCTCTTGTAAGAAATATGTATAATTCATGCTTATGTTTCTTAGTGAATGCTGCTTTTGTGATGCCATGTTCGAAGTTAAAAGTTCAAGCTATGTCACCATATATGTACAACTCTGAGATTCAATTTTGTGTGGGCATTCACAGTAAAGACAAAGAAACAATAATAATGATAATCAATAAATAAGCAATAACTATTGAGAACATGAGATGAACAGTCATTGAAAGTGAGTCCATAGGCTGTGTAGACACTTCATGTGTATGGGGTGTCAGGGAGGGGTAGCACCTCTGGTGGGGGAACATGTCGAGTCCTTTTCAAGGCAGTTAGTCCACGTTTAGTCTCCACCTGGCACTCAGCTCTCACCTGTGGCTCCCCGTAGCTGTTTGCATGCGACAGTGTCCACACCCCGGGCAACGGCTTCGACAAACCGGCTAAACCAGGTGAGGGTAGCCAACGGGTCTCAAATCCTCGGTGAGATAGGGAGTTATCTATCCCAGCATGTGAAGACAGACTCTGGCGGATTGGGCGGACGAGACCAATGGAAAGTCCAACGGTCAAGAAGGCGGTTTCTGCAAGCGCCATGGAACGCGTAGAGCATGACTTGGCACAGAGGACGTCCTGGTCATCCACTGCACCTAGTCCCATCTCCAGCCGTCTCGACTCTATCTTGCCACTGGATCCAGATGGGAGTTGGGAAGACAGAGAGAGGCTGACGCTGCGCAACTTTCCCTCACTTAAATCCAAATCACGCGCTAGTCTCGACACCATCATAATGGTGTCGAGGTCCTCATCGACGTTGACAATGGACGAACACTGAAGTCACTTCAGTGCTGAGGTGAGTGAAGTTATGCCCTCTGTTCATGAGCCTGAAAGTAATAACTATTCCTGAACCTGTGGGTTCTGAGGCTCCTGTACCTACAGTGAGAAGAAAGCATGGCCTGATATTGGGTGTCCTTAATGATGGATGCTGCTTTCCTATGACAGCGCTACATGTAGGAGTGCTTAAAATTGGGGATATTTTTACTCGTGATACACATTCCTGTAAAGCCGCTGCAAGTAAGTGTTTCATTTCACCTGTGCATACGTGTACTTGTGCCAATAGAAATGAGATCGAAGTTGACTTACAGTGATGCCACGAAGCCAAGTGGGAAGTTTGTTACTTGGAGACTGTTTGATTCAAGCATTAAATGAAAATATTCTTAAATGAGAAAAGACAAAGTGAATTGGCGTTTGTAAATGGAAAACAAATAATTGAATTCAGGTTTATGAATAGGTTTATGTTACTTTCATACACCTGTTTTCAATTTCAGTCCCCCTGGCTGTGCAGTCCCAGTGAAGTGGGTTGTGTAATTGGCACATTAGCAGATGCATGCTGTCGGGGGAATCCATAAATATTCAAACTACACTAACACATAAGGCAAATGCTTATTGTCATTATAATTAAGGTAAAAGAAAAGTGCAAGGTTAGAGGCGTTGTTTTGCAACTGAACTTTTGAAGAAAAATCTGAATCAGATGCTGACCTATTCCATTCAAATGCCAAAGTTTACACAGTAAAGTGAAACATAACTGTGCCAGAGAGCATGAGTGTATGCCTGTAACCTCCCACGTGATGAGATTATCCCCTTGGGAGATATCCGTTGATAAAAAATGTGAATTAAAGATGTTGATTAACACCAAACTGTTCTGACATTGTTCTGTCTTTTTTTTTAACTGATCAATGGCAAGGCAACACAATTGAAAAGCTTGATGTGGACCACACAAAAAAAAGTTTTTCAAGTTCAAGTTTGATTGCTATTCAACGATACACATGTACACGGCCAAAAGAAATCATGTTTCTCTGCAACCAAGATGCAAAACACAGTGTATGCAGTCGCACACAGCACACTGCCCGCAGAGTTATGATAGCACATACAGTCACAAAAATAATATTAGCACAGGTCCCTGACCAGCATGGCTTGAATTTTGATGGAGCACGGGATGTTGTCCTGGAGCCATGTTACTGCAAGACCAAGCATGTAGCAGTTCCTCATCTCACATTGGGTCAGCTGCAGGTGAAGACAATCCTGCTTATCTTGCATTGGGTCAGCCACAGACGAAGACAATCCAGGTTGTCTTCCAGGGAGTGAACACTGGAGAGCAGCACCAAAGGGACATATCTGTCATGAGCTCTTTGGGCCTGTGTGGGGCGCTGAAGAGCATTGGGCTCTCATATTCTTAGAGCACGCGAATTTGTTAATTATTGTTTATCAAGCGCCGTTAATCCCTCATGCTTTCTGTTTAACCTTGTTAAGTTTACTTTAATAGGCTCAGGGATTCTGTGTTTCTTTTATTATTTAAATGGACTCTCGATTAGCGCTATTGTGGAGTCCTAGCTTTGAGAATGTAACATCTCGCAGTGTGGCTTGACCAAGCTACAAATGTTTTGTTGGAACTCTCATGAATAAACCCTCGTCGCCATCTCAGTATGGGAGTCTGTCTTTCCTCCGCACTTCGGTTCAGCTATTGCCAGTGTACATCGTGACAGAAGAACACAGTGATGTACTGGACCCAATGGATGTTCTACTGCAGTGTCCTGACATCAGTCAGCTTCCAGGTTTCTCTCATCTGCATTCCGACTTTCTCCAGTCCACATTCCAAGTGTCTCTAGTCCACATTATAAGTTTCTCTAGTCTACCTTCTAGACTTTTTCCAAGGTCTTCAAGGTCATCAAGGCTTCCTAGTTCTCCCATGGCACTTCAGGTTTCCAAAGTTTATACACTACTTCACAGATTTATTCAATGTTTCCAAAGTTTATTCATTGTCTCCAAGGTTTATTCTATCTTCCCCCGATCTCCAGTACCCCAAGCCTGTTTTGAATACTCCAAGCCTGTCTCAGGTACACCAGACCTGTCTTGAATTACCGAGGTATGATGCAATTTAATGTGGATAAATGTGAAGTTATCCACTTTGGTGGCAAAAATAGGAAAACAGATTATTATCTGAATGGTGGCCGATTAGGAAAAGGGGAGGTGCAACGAGACCTGGGTGTCATTATACACCAGTCATTGAAAGTGGGCATGCAGGTACAGCAGGCGGTGAAAAAGGCGAATGGTATGCTGGCATTTATAGCGAGAGGATTCGAGTACAGGAGCAGGGAGGTACTACTGCAGTTGTACAAGGCCTTGGTGAGACCACACCTGGAGTATTGTGTGCAGTTTTGGTCCCCTAATCTGAGGAAAGACATCCTTGCCATAGAGGGAGTACAAAGAAGGTTCACCAGATTGATTCCTGGGATGGCAGGACTTTCATATGAAGAAAGACTGGATGAACTGGGCTTGTACTCGTTGGAATTTAGAAGATTGAGGGGGGATCTGATTGAAACGTATAAGATCCTAAAGGGATTGGACAGGCTAGATGCAGGAAGATTTTTCCCGATGTTGGGGAAGTCCAGAACGAGGGGCCACAGTTTGAGGATAGAGGGGAAGCCTTTTAGGACTGAGATTAGGAAAAACTTCTTCACACAGAGAGTGGTGAATCTGTGGAATTCTCTGCCACAGGAAACAGTTGAGGCCAGTTCATTGGCTATATTTAAGAGGGAGTTAGATATGGCCCTTGTGGCTACGGGGGTCAGGGGGTATGGAGGGAAGGCTGGGGCGGGGTTCTGAGTTGGATGATCAGCCATGATCATAATGAATGGTGGTGCAGGCTCGAAGGGCCGAATGGCCTACTCCTGCACCTATTTTGTATGTTTCTATGTTTCTATGACTCGAGTACCCCAAGTCTGTTTCAAATACTCCGAGCCTGTCTCAAGTACCACAGACTTGTCTTGAGTTCCCCAGGTATGTGCCAAATCATCCCTGGATCTCGTGTTCCCCAGGTCTCCCTTGGCCATCAGGTGCCGGCCATAAGGAGGGGTGTACTATCAGGAGCTCTTTGAGCCTGTGCAGGGAGCCAGAGAGCATTGGGCTCAGAGGTTTTCAGATCACCTGAATTTGTTAACTGTTTTTTTATTGGAAGTCATTAATCCCTGGTCCTCTCAGTTTAACCTAGTTCAGTTTATTTTGCTAAACTTGGGGTTCCATGTTTCTTGTATTATTTAAATGGATGTATGATTAGCTCCATCGCGGGATCCTAGCATTGAATTTCATGGTATCGCTCACCTGAGCCACCCATGTTTTGTTGTAACGTTTATGAATAAACTCTGGTCTCCATCTCTACATGGAAGTCTGTCTTTCATCTGCACTTGGGTTCAGTTATTGCCAGGGCACATCATGAAAAACCCTTCATCTTTCTATGGAAGATGCCAAAATAATCTTAATTATTTTAAGTGCCAATGTGGAGGGAAGATGCCTTGATGCATGTTTGAGTTATCAAAGAAATTATATATACTTAAGGTGAAAAAGAATCACAATCACAAGCATTTAAAATAATTAGTTTAAAGCCTTACTCAATCCCAGCTCTTGGCCTGTAGTTTTTTACATTACAAGAAGTCAAGTGCTCACCCTGGTAACTTTTAAATATGAACAGGTTCTATCAAAAACCCCACCACTACACAGTAGAATAAAATACCTACAGTTACCTGCTAGTTATTATACTTATTTATTTTTGCTGAACCAATGAGTTACATGAAAAGGAAACTAGATTTGTTCTCCCTCCTCTGTCCTGGAGGTCTCATAATTTTCTTGGCCTTAAATAAATTCTGCTTCATCCTCCATTGTCACAATGGAAAAGTAAATAATCTTGTCAATTTTTCCCCATAAAATCTCTCATCATGGCAACATCCATTCTAGGACAGTTATATCCCTCTCATCGGGCTATCAGAACTGCCAGCTACTCTCACACTTGTCAAAGCAGTGTACTGGGGTCTGGCCCACTGTCACATGCAAAACAGCTGCTTGGAGCCACGAGTGAGAGTTGGGTGTTTGGTAGGGACCAAAGGTGAGGGAGCTGACCCAGAACGGACATGACAAGCCCCTTCACCAGAGGCACAACCCTTCACTGGACTTCCGTACACTGCCCAGACAGTGAGGTACAGGTACAAAAATCTTGCTTGAAGCAGCTTCACATGTACATAGGTTCAGAAAATGTACATAATATAAATTATAAATGACAGTGAGGAATTAAAAGACATTAGAGCAAAAGAAGATCACTATCAGGGACAAGACCATGGCAATACGAGAGGTGGTATGTAGTGTTTCATTGTTGAGGAAGGATTAGGATTGTGCACTCCAGTTCCAGTTAATGGTTGTAGAAATGTAGCTGTTCATGAATCTGTAGTTGTTGGATTAGGCTTCATCACTTGTTGCCTGGAAGGTAGAAGCGAGATGGGGGCATGACTTGGATGGTGAGAGGCAATGTCTCCTGTAGATGCTTTCAATGTTGGGTAAGGCTGTGTTCATTACTCTCTGCAGCCTCTTGCTTTTCCGTGTGTTGGAATTGCTGTGCAAAGCTTTGTTGCATCCAGTCAGGAAACCCAGAACAGCGCTCTGTAGAAGCTTGTTGGAGTACTTGGTGACATGCCAGATCTCCTTAAGATTCTAAGAAAGTAGACCAAAGTCACTGACAAGCACAGTACAAAATCCAAGAAATGACCTCAGCAAAAAATAAACCAGGAATAGCCGGTCCTCAAGCAGCGGTCATCCTGCCCCTTGCTGAAATTGCAGGTCTCAGATACTGTAGCACCACTTCATTTCACTGTGCTTCTTCCAGCTAGTAGAATGTTGGCCACTGTAGATAATAATGCTTAGCCACCGAAAAGCAATTGACCATGAAATTATGCCCTGTTTTTCTGAATGTGTCCTGAATTCTAAACATTGAAACTTCAATGTTTGTATCAAGTCTTATAAGGTCTCAAGAATTGATAACAAAACGCCTTGACAAACACCAAACCATTTGCAATTTATAATTTGATGCCAACAGAATTAAGGCTCTCATGCTGAGGTATCACGTTTCAAATATTCCCATGTCCAATAAGACAAATGATTTTATCATTTTCAAAGGCATATAGTCTCATTTTAGCTTTCAGAGATTCAATGATTATTTTGGCCGACTAATGTATTTTCATGCATATTACATGGATGTTTATCTTTAAATGTCATTGTCAATAATTATTGGCATAAACCTATAACATTATTCATCAATAATTATGTTAGTGTCACATACAAAAGACTGGAAAAAGAAATAATATAATGCAGTGAAAAAAATAAAATGCAATGCAATACTTTCTTTCAGGAGGTAAACTTCCACTGAAGTCCATGGAATGAAGGTAATCTATTCATTGAACAATGAGCGTGTGGCTAGGCATGGTAATTCCACCTGTGGGACACTGACTGAAATCAAACCAAGGTTGAAATGCAGTGTTCCCTGATGACTTTTAAAAGTCACTGGTGGAAAATCATTGTGGGCCATTTTGTCTTTCGGTACCTGATATTGTCACTAATTAAAATTAAAAAAAATGTTCAATTCCCAGTGGTGTCTTTTTGAACTCATAACAGTCTTCAATCCAATGAAATTAGCTATTAGCTAATATAGATAGACTCAAGGATATACAAGTACTGATGGTTTTTGTTGCAACCAAACGTTAAAGGCATTGATCTGTCCAAGATGTTCAATAAACAACGTTGACAAAATGCTATGTTTGTAAGAACTTGAGGGGCTAAACTCTGATGTACTGTGCAGTTTTGAGATTGGCATCTATTTTTTAAATATCACATGTCCCAAGCTACATTGAAAACCTTGCCCTGCGTAGCATTCATGTAGATCAATTCATTGCAACAGTGCATTGAATTATTACACAGTATAACATAGAAACATAGAAAATAGGCGCAGGAGTAGGCCATTCGGCCCTTTGAGCCTGCACCGCCATTTATTATGATCATGGCTGATCATCCAACTCAGAACCCCGCCCCAGCCTTCCCTCCATACCCCCTAACCCCCGTAGCCACAAGGGCCATATCTAACTCCCTCTTAAATATAGCCAATGAACTGGCCTCAACTGTTTCCTGTGGCAGAGAATTCCACAGATTCACCACTCTCTGTGTGAAGAAGTTTTTCCTAATCTCGGTCCTAAAAGGCTTCCCCTCTATCCTCAAACTGTGACCCCTCATTCTGGACTTCCCAACATCGGGAACAATCTTCCTGCATCTAGCCTGTCCAATCCCTTTAGGATCTTATACGTTTCAATCAGATCCCCCCTCAATCTTCTAAATTCCAATGAGTACAAGCCCAGTTCATCCAGTCTTTCTTCATATGAAAGTCCTGCCATCCCAGGAATCAATCTGGTGAACCTTCTCTGTACTCCCTCTATGGCAAGGATGTCTTTCCTCAGATTAGGGGACCAAAACTGCACACAATACTCCAGGTGTGGTCTCACCAAGGCCTTGTACAACTGCAGTAGTACCTCCCTGCTCCTGTACTCAAATCCTCTCGCTATAAATGCCAGCATACCATTCGCCTTTTTCACCGCCTGCTGTACCTGCATGCCCACTTTCAATGACTGGTGTATAATGACACCCAGGTCTCGTTGCACCTCCCCTTTTCCTAATCGGCCACCATTCAGATAATAATCTGTTTTCCTATTTTTGCCACCAAAGTGGATAACTTCACATTTATCCACATTAAATTGCATCTGCCATGAATTTGCCCACTCACCCAACCTATCCAAGTCACCCTGCATCCTCTTAGCATCCTCCTCACAGCTAACACTGCCACCCAGCTTCGTGTCATCCGCAAACTTGGAGATGCTGCATTTAATTCCCTCATCCAAGTCATTAATATATATTGTAAACAACTGGGGTCCCAGCACTGAGCCTTGCGGTACCCCACTAGTCACCGCCTGCCATTCTGAAAAGGTCCCGTTTATTCCCACTCTTTGCTTCCTGTCTGCTAACCAACTCTCCACCCACACCAATACCTTACCCCCAATACCGTGTGCTTTAAGTTTGCACACTAATCTCCTGTGTGGGACCTTGTCAAAAGCCTTCTGAAAATCCAAATATACCACATCCACTGGTTCTCCCCTATCCACTCTACTAGTTACATCCTCAAAAAATTCTATGAGATTCGTCAGACATGATTTTCCTTTCACAAATCCATGCTGACTTTGTCTGATCATTTCACTGCTTCCCAAATGTGCTGTTATCACATCCTTGATAACTGACTCCAGCAGTTTCCCCACCACCGACGTTAGGCTAACCGGTCTATAATTCCCCGGTTTCTCTCTCCCTCCTTTTTTAAAAAGTGGAGTTACATTCGCCACCCTCCAATCCTCAGGAACTAGTCCAGAATCTAACGAGTTTTGAAAAATTATCACTAATGCATCCACTATTTCTTGGGCTACTTCCTTAAGCACCCTGGGATGCAGACCATCTGGCCCTGGGGATTTATCTGCCTTCAATCCCTTCAATTTACCTAACACCACTTCCCTACTAACATGTATTTCGCTCAGTTCCTCCATCTCACTGGACCCTCTGTCCCCTACTATTTCTGGAAGATTATTTATGTCCTCCTTAGTGAAGACAGAACCAAAGTAATTATTCAATTGGTCTGCCATGTCCTTGCTCCCCATAATCAATTCACCTGTTTCTGTCTGCAGGGGACCTACATTTGTTTTTACCAGTCTTTTCCTTTTTACATATCTATAAAAGCTTTTACAGTCCGTTTTTATGTTGCCTGCCAGTTTTCTCTCATAATCTTTTTTCCCCTTCCTAATTAAGCCCTTTGTCCTCCCCTGCTGAACTCTGAATTTCTCCCAGTCCTCAGGTGAGCCACTTTCTCTGGCTAATTTGTATGCTTCTTCTTTGGAATTGATACTATCCCTAATTTCTCTTGTCAGCCACGGGTGCACTACCTTCCTTGATTTATTCTTTTGCCAAACTGGGATGAACATTTGTTGCAGTTCATCCATGCAACCTTTAAATGCTTGCCATTGCATATCCACCGTCAATCCTTTAAGTGTCATTTGCCAGTCTATCTTAGCTAATTCACGTCTCATACCTTCAAAGTTACCCCTCTTTAAGTTCAGAACCTTTGTTTCTGAATTAACTATGTCACTCTCCATCTTAATGAAGAATTCCACCATATTACGGTCACTCTTACCCAAGGGGCCTCTCACGACAAGATTGCTAATTAACCCTTCCTCATTGCTCAAAACCCAGTCCAGAATAGCCTGCTGTCTAGTCGGTTCCTCAACATGTTGGTTCAAAAAACCATCCCGCATACATTCCAAGAAATCCTCTTCCTCAGCACCTTTACCAATTTGGTTCACCCAATCTACATGTAGATTGAAGTCACCCATTATAACTGCTGTTCCTTTATTGCACACATTTCTAATTTCCTGTTTAATACCATCTCCGACCTCACTACTACTGTTAGGTGGCCTGTACACAACTCCCACCAGCATCTTCTGCCCCTTAGTGTTACGCAGCTCTACCCATATCGATTCCACATCTTCCCGGCTTATGTCCTTCCTTTCTATTGTGTTAATCTCTTCTTTGACCAGCAACGCCACCCCACCTCCCCTTCCTTCATGTCTATCCCTCCTGAATATTGAATATCCCTGAACGTTGAGCTCCCATCCCTGGTCACCCTGGAGCCATGTCTCTGTGATCCCAACTATATCATAATCATTAATAACAATCTGCACTTTCAATTCATCCACCTTATTACGAATGCTCCTTGCATTGACAAACAAAGCCTTCAGGCGCTCTTTTACAACTCTCTTAGCCCTTATACAATTATGCTGAAAAGTGGCCCTTTTTAATGTTTGCCCTGGATTTGTCGGCCTGCCACTTTTACTTTTCTCCATAGTACTTTAACAATAACATAGTACAGTAACAATAACATAATGCAGAATAAAGTGCTACAGAACAGAGAAGGTTCTTCGCAGGTTGTAAGATGAAAGGGCACAAAGAGGTACAGTGCCTATAAAAAGTATTCAACCCCCTTGGAAGTTTTTATGTTTTATTGTTTTACGACATTGAATCACAATCGATTTAATTTAACTTTTTTGACACTGATCAACAGGAAAAAAGACTCTTTCATGTCAAAGTGAAAACAAACCTCTAACAAAGTGACCTAATTTAATACAGGTATAAAACACAAAATAATTGGTTGCATAATTACTCACCCCCTTCAAATCAGTATTTAGTAAATGCACCTTTGGCAGCAATCACAGCCTTGAGTCTGTGTGGATAGGTCTCTATCAGCTTTGCGTATCTGGACACTGTAATTTTTCCTCATTCTTCTTTACAAAACTGCTCAGGCTCTGTCAGACTGCATCGGGATCATGAGTGAACAGTTTGTTTCAAGTCCAGCCACAAATTCTTAATTAGATTGCAGTCCGGACTTTGAGTTGGCCACTCCAGAATATTAACTTTGTTGCTTTTAAGGTATTCCTGTATAGCTTGGCTTTATGCTTGGGGTCATTGTCTTGCAGGAAAACAAAACTTCTCCCAAGTCACAGTTCTCTTGAAGACTGCATCAGGTATTTCTGCAGGATTTCCCTGTATTTTGCTTCATTCATTTTACCATCTACCTTCACAAGCCTTCCAGAGCCTGCGGCAGTGAAGTATCCCCACAGCATAATACTGCCACTACCATGCTTCATGGTAGTGGTATTGTGTTTTTGATGATGTGCAGTGTTTGGCTTACACCTAACTTAATGTTTACTCTAATGGCTAGAAAGCTCAATTTTGATTTCATCAGGACATAGAACCTTCTTCCAGCTAACTTCAGAGTCTCCCACGTGCCTTCTGGCAAACTCTAGCTGAGATTTCATGTGAGTTTTTTTCAACAGTGGCTTTCTCTTTGCCATTCTCCCATAAAGCTGTGACTAGTGAAGCACCTGGGCAATAGTTGTTGTCTGCACAGTCTCTCCCATCTCAGCCACTGAAGCTTGTAACTCCTCCAGAGATGTCATAGGTCTCCCTCACTAGCCCCCTTCTTGCATGGTCACTCAGGTTTTGAGGACGGCCTGCTCTGGGCAGATTTATAGCTGTCCTATATTCTTTCTATTTCTTGATGATTGACTGAACTGTAATCCAAGGGATATTCAGTGAAAATTTGGAAACTTTCTTATATTCATCTCTTGACGTGCTTTTCAATAACCGGTTTGTTTGTGTCATTTTTGTCAGGATACTGACTCAGCAGCAGTTGGAACTTCCAGATATAGGTGCATTTTTAGTACATTCAAATGAAACACCTTGGCTGCACAGAGGTCTCCAAAAATAAATCTCCATTTCACTAATTATGTGACTTCCAAAACCAATTGGCTGCACCAGTGATGATTTGGTGTGTCATATTAAAAGGCGGGTGGCGGGGGGTGAATACTTCTGCAATCAATTATTTTGTGTTTTATGCTTGCAATTATTTTAGATCACTTTGTAGAGATTTGTTTTTACTTTCATACAGAAGAGTCTTTTTCTGTTGATTAGTGTCAAAAAAGCCAAATTAAATCCGCTGTGATTCAATGCTGTACGAAAACAAAATATGGAAGTTTCCAAGGGGAAGGTGAGTACTTTTTATAGGTACTGCAGATTGTGAGGTCAAAAGTCCATCATCGCCTGTCTTATGGTCTTTTTATAGTAGGGAACATTCTATCTTCTGTTTAGCCAATACTTACAAAGGTCTAGTAAAAAGGATTTTAACATTCAACAGCAAAAACAAATTACGCAAAGTTTTTGTATGACAAATGAATTGATTTAAGTGAACACAGAGGAATCCCAACCTATGGCAGATATTCTTGGGAATAATGCACAATGTGCAAAATCAGTTCATCCCCCGGAGATGGAAGGATTCAAAGGGGGGAAAGTGGCCACAGTGGTTGACAAAGGAAGTCAGAGATAGCATAGTATTAAAAAAGAAGTATAACAGAGCTAAGGTGAGTGGGAAAACAGATGATCGGGAAATTTTTAAGGAGCAACGGAACTTAACTAAGAGAGCAATACGGGGAGAAAAAATGAGGTATGAACGCAAGCTAGCTAGGAATATAAAGGAGGATAGCAAAAGTTTTTTGGTATGTGAAGAGAAGGAAGATAGTTAAGAACAATGTTGGGCCTTTGAAGAGTGATTTGGGAGAAATTGTTATGGGAAACAGAGAAATGGCAAACGAATTTAATAAGTACTTTGGATTTGTCTTCACTAGGGAAGACACAAGCAATCTCTCAGATGTATGGATGGGCCAAGGACATAGGGTAACGGAGGAACTGAAACAGATTGACATTAGGAAGGAAACGGTAATGAATAGACTGTTGGGACTGAAGGCTAACAAATCCCCAGGTTCAGATGGTCTGCATCCTAGGGTACTAAAGGAAGTGGCTCTGGAAATTGCGGATGCATTGGTGATCATGTTCCAATATTCCTTAGATTCAGGATCAGTTCCCGAGGATTGGCGAATGGCTAATGTTATCCCACTTTTTAAGAAAGGAGGGAGGGAGAAAACAGAGAACTGTCGCCCTGTTAGCCTAACATCAGTAGTGGGGAAGATGCTAGAGTCCATTATTAAAGATGAAATAGCAGCATATCTTGATAGCAGTGATAGGATTGGGCCGAGCCAGCATGGATTTACCAAGGGCAAATCATACTTGACTAATCTATTGGAGTTTTTCAAGGATGTAACCAGGACGTGGGAGTTCCAGTGGATGTGGTGTACCTTGACTTTCAGAAGGCATTCGATAAGGTACCACATAAGAGATTGGTGGGTAAAATCAGAGCTCATGGCATTGGAGGGAGGATATTGACATGGATAGAAAACTGGTTGGCAGATAGAAAGCAAAGGGTAGCAGTGAATGAGTGTTTCTCAGAATGGCAGGTGGTGACCAGTGGGGTGCCACAGGGCTCGGTATTGGGACCACAGCTGTTTACGATTTACGCCAATAATTTAGAGGAAGGCATTGTGAATAACATCAGTAAGTTTGCTGATGATACTAAGCTGGGTGGCAGTGTGACATTTGATGAGGATGTTAGGAGAATTCAAGGTGACCTGGATAGGCTGGGTGAGTGGGCAGAAACTTGGCAGATGGCGTTTAATGTGAATAAGTGTGAGGTTATTCACTTTGGGAGCAAGAACAGGAAGGCAGATCTTTATCTGAACGGTGTGGAGTTAGGTAAGGGAGAAATACAAAGAAATCTAGGAGTACTTGTTCATCAGTCTCTGAAGGTGAATGAGCAAGTGCAGCAGGCAGTGAAGAAGGCTAATGGAATGTTGGCCTTTATTACAAAGGGAATGGAGTACAAGAGCAAGGAAATCTTTTTGCATTTGTACAGGGCCCTGGTGAGACCACACCTGGAGTATTGTGTGCAGTTTTGGTCTCCAGGGTTAAGGAAGGACATCCTGGCTGTGGAGGAGGTGCAGTGTAGGTTCACTAGGTTAATTCCTGGGATGTCCGGACTTTCTTACACAGAGAGTTTAGAGAGGCTGGGCTTGTACACGCTGGAATTAAGGAGATTGAGGGGGGATCTGATTGAGACGTATAAGATTATTAAGGGATTGAACAAGATAGAGGCAGGAAATATGTTCCAGATGCTGGAAGAGTCCAGTACCAGAGGGCATGGTTTAAGAATAAGGGGTAGGTCATTTAGGACAGAGTTGAGGAGGACCTTCTTCTCCCAGAGAGGTGTGGAGGTGTGGAATGCGCTGCCTCAGAAGGCAGTGGAGGCCAATTCTCTGGATGCTTTCAAGAAGGAGCTAGGTAGGTATCTTATAGGTAGGGGAATCAAGGGTTATGGGGACAAGGCAAGAACTGGGTATTGATAGTAGATGATCAGCCATGATCTCAGAATGGTGGTGCACGCTCGAAGGGCTGAATGGTCTACTTCTGCACCTATTGTCTATTGTCTATACGTTACTTACCAGTGCTGTAATACATCAGAACTTAGAACACAGATGAAAGCAACATCTACTAGATATGTGTCAAAACTAACTCCAGAATCTGACGAAGGGTCTCGGCCTGAAACGTTGACTGTACCTCTTCCTAGAGATGCTGCCTGGCCTGCTGCGTTCACCAGCAACTTTGATGTATGTTTCCAGAATCTTTATTGCAGCATTTAGTCTGTCTCTAGGGTACAGTACAATTAAGTTTGATAGCTGTTGTGAATAACACACATGAAATACTCGACCAACACAGCAGGTTGGGAAGAATATATGGAAAAGAATAAGAAGTCGATGCTTCAAGCTGAGACTCTTCATTAGCTGTTAAGAGCTTATTTATTTATTTACTTATTTTAATTTACAGATGCAGCACAAATCAGATCTTCTGGCCCAATGTGCCCACCACCCAGCAACCAATCAATATTTAACCCTAGCATAAACACAGGACAATTTACAATGACCAATTAACCTATTAACCAGCCTGTCTTTGGACCGTGGGAGGGAATCACAGCTCCCAGAAGAGTCCCACATGGTCATGGGGTCACGAGGACAACATGCAAACTCCGTACAGACAGCATCAGAATTGAACTCCGAACTCCGACGCACTGAGCTCTAATAGTTTTGCACTAATCTCTACACTACTGTGGCACTCTTGTCTGTCTCTCAAGATGGAGAGAGAATGAACTGATAACTAAAAAACATAAACCCAATCTTTCCTTGACACTTGCCCTCTGTGAATGCTAAAAATAGCTAAGTGCTTTTCAAAATGGAGTAGCCTGATCAAATGTACTCCTTAAACAATATTACTGAACCACATAATATGTTAATACACTGAGGAGGAAATTGATCTCCAATAGATATCAGAAGATTAAGACATGGGCAACCATGTTCCAGATGAAATTAAGAATGGGGAAGATAAATACTTTGGTCAAAATATTGAAAAGACAGAATGTCAGATAAGGGGTAGAAGTTCAGAATGTGGTACAGAACACCGCATATAAGATCCTGAGCTTTGTTTGTAGAGACAAAGATAATGTTATAGATTCATACAGCAGAGAAAATGGTGGATGCTAAATTCTTGAGTCATCACCTCTTGAAAATAACCTTGATGGTGGGGACTGTTATACCACGATGTCCTGGCTGATTTGATTTCTTATTGCTCTAATCTTCAGGAAACAATATTATAGTAAGACCATAAGACAAAAAACATAGGAGCAGAAATAAGCCATTTGACCCATCAAGCCTGCTCTGCCATTCAATGATGGTGGATCCTTTTTCTCCTTTCCTCAGCCGCTCTCACCAGCCTTCTCCAGTAACCTTTGATGCCATGTCCAATCAAGAACATATTAAGATTTGTGAAATTTGTTGTCACATGCAGCTGTGGAGGCCAGGTCGTTGTATTTAAGGCAGAGATTGAAAGGATCTTGATTGGACATGGCATGAAAGATTGCGGGGAGAAGGTTGTGAACTGGGGTTAAGGAGAAAAGAAAAAGAAGGGGCAGCGATGATTGAATGGCGGAGCAGGCTCGATGGGCCAGATGGCCTAATCCTGCTCTTCTATCTTATGGTCTTATGGTCTAAGAGCTGCCTTAAGTACATCCAACAACCTGGACTCCACAGCTGCTTGTGGAAACAAATTCCACAAATTAACTACCCATCTAGCTAAAGAAATTTCTCCACGTCTCTGTTTCAAATGGATGCCTCTCTGTACTAAGCATCCCTCTGTTCCTAGACTTCCCTGTCATGGGAAAAATCCTTTCCACATCTACTCTGTCTATGCCTTTCAACATTCAGGATCCCCCCCATCTTTCAAAATTCCGGCAATTGCAGACCCAGAGCTCTCAAATGTTCCTCATATGACAACCCTTTCATTCCAAGAATCATCCTTGTGAAGCTCCTTGGAACTGTCCCCAACGCCAGCAAATCTTTTCTTAGGTGAGGAGCCCTAAACTATTAACAATACTCAAGGTGAGGCCTCACCAGTGCCTTATAAAGCCTCAGCATCACATCCCTGTTGTTGTATTCTAGAGCTCCTGAATTTAATGATGACACTGTAGTTGCCTTCCTCACCACCAGCTCTACCTGCAAGTTAAACATTAAGGTGTTCTTCACAAGGAATCCCAAGTCCCTTTACATCTCAGATATTTGGATTTTCTCTCCATTTAGAAAATAGTCTGCACCTTTATTACTACTACCAAAGTGCATGACTATGCATTTTCCAACATTGTATTCCATTTGTCACATTCTTGCCCATTCTCCTAATCTGTCTAAGTCCTTCTGCAGCCTGTTTGCTCACACAACCAGCCCCTCCACCAAACTTTGTATCATCTGCAAACTTGGCAACAAAGCCATCTATTCCATCATGTAAATCATTGATATACAGCATAAAAAGAAGCGGTCTCAACACCGATCCCTGTGGAACACCACTAGTCACTGGCAGCCAACCAGAAAAGGATCCTTTTATTCCCACTCACTGCTTCCTACCAATCAGCCAATGCTCTATCCATGCCACTAACTTTCCTATAATCCAATGGGCTCTCAAATTCGTAAGTAGCTTCATGTGTAGCACCTTGTCCAAGGCCTTCTTAAAGTCCAAATATACAACGTTCACTGGGTCCCCTTTATCTATCCTACTTACAATCTCCTCAAAGAATTCCAACAGGTTTGTCATGCAAGATTTTCCCCTGAGAAAACCATGCTGATTTTGTCCTATCTTTTCTTGTGTCACCAGGTACTCCATAATCTCATCCTTAACAATCAACTCCAACATCTTCCCAACCACTGCAGTCAGACTAATAGGTCTATGATTTCCTTCCTGCTGCCTTCCTCCTTTTTTAAAGAGTGGAGTGACATTTGGAGTTTTCCAGTCCTCTAACCCCATGTCAGATTCCAATGATATTTTAATGATGATTACTAATACCTCTACAATCTCTACTGTTACCTCTTTCTGAACCCAAGGGTGCAATTCATCTGGTCTAGGTGACTTATGTACATTTTGTTCTATCAGCTTTTTGAGCATCTTCTCCCTTGTAATAGTAACTACACTCAGTTCACTTACCACACACCCTTCAACATCTGGCACACTGCTAGTGTCTTTCAGAGGGAAGACTGATGCAAAATACTCATTTAGTTCACCTGCTATCTTCTTCTCCCCCATTTTAATTATGTGGCCTCATTTTCTAGCAGTCCCATATCCACTCTCATCTCTCTTTTATTTTTTCCGTATTTGAAAAAGCTTTTACTACCCATTTTGATATTGTTTACTAGCTTGCTTTCATATTTTATCTATTCCCTCCTGATTATTCTTCTAGTTTCTCTCTGTAGGGTCTTAAAAGCTTCCCAATCCTAAATCTTCCTGCTAATTTTTGCTTTGTTGTGTGCCCTCTGTTTTGCTTTTACATTTGTTTTGACTTACCTTGTCAGTCACTGCTGTACTATTTTGCAATTTAAATATTTCTTTCTTTCTCTTTGTAATACATCTATCCTGCACCCTCCTCAGTCTTCCCAGAAACTCAAGCCATGAGTGTCATCCCTACCAGCAGCTCCTTCCAATTTACTTTGGCTAAATCCTCTCTCACAGCACTGTAATTTCCTTTATTCCACTGAAATACTGCTACTTCAGACTTTACTTTCTCCCTATCAAATATCAAGTTGAACACAATCATATTGTGATCACTATCTCCTAAGGGTTCTTTTACCTTAAGCTCCCTAATTACCTCTGGTTCATTACACAACACCCAATCCTGTATAGCCTTTCCCCAAGTAGGCTAAAGCACAAGCTGCTCTAAAAAGCCATTCAATAAACTTGCTCTCTTGAGATCCATTACCAACCTAACTTTCCCAATTGACCTGCATGTTAAACTCTCACATGACTCACATGTCATCACATTGCCCTTTTGACATGCCTTTTCTATTTCCCACTATAATCTATGGTCCATATCTCAGCAACTGTTCAGAAACCTGTATATAACTGCCATCAGGGTGCTTTTACCCTTGTAGTTTCTTAACTCAACCTGCAAGGATTCAACAACTTTCGATTCTATGTCACATCTTCCTACTGATTTGAGGCCATTCATTACCAGCAGAGCTATGCTAACCCCTCTGCTTATCATCCCATCTCTCCAATACAACCTGTAACCTTGGACATTCAGCTCCCAAATACAAACATCTTTCAGCCACAATTCAGTGATGGCACCAACATTATACCTGACAATCTGTAATAGTGCAACTTTATCCCCAGTCTGTGCAGATCAGAAATAACATCTCCATCTCGTTGATAATCAACACTGGTGCACCTCAAGGATTTGTACTTTGCCCACTTCACTACTCTCTCTACACTAATGACTGTGTGACTAGGCACAGTCATATACCATTTATAAATTTGCTGACAACTTGCACCATACTCCGGGGTGGTCTCTGCAGTTACCTGATGAGGTAACCATAGCCTTTAACCAGGAGCAAATGTCGTCAGGTAGTGCCCAAACTTCAAAGAGTTTTTTGACCTTTATCCACTACGCTCTCCAGTTGGTGGGACAGCAGTGAACCATAGAACCATAGAACCATAGAAACTACAGCACAGAAACAGGCCCTTTGGCCCTTCTTTGCTGTGCCGAGCCATTTTCTGCCTAGTCCCACTGACCTGCACACGGACCATATCCCTCCATACACCTCCCATCCATGTATCTGTCCAATTTATTCTTAAATGTTAAAAAAGAACCTGCATTTACCACCTCGTCTGGCAGCTCATTCCATACTCCCACCACTCTCTGTGTGAAGAAGCCCCCACTAATGTTCCCTTTAAACTTTTCCCCCCTCACCCTTAACCCATGTCCTCTGGTTTTTTTCTCCCCTTGCCTCAGTGGAAAAAGCCTACTTGCATTCACTCTATCTATACCCATCATAATTTTATATACCTCTATCAAATCTCCCCTCA
Source organism: Mobula birostris (assembly GCF_030028105.1). Taxonomy (NCBI): domain Eukaryota; kingdom Metazoa; phylum Chordata; class Chondrichthyes; order Myliobatiformes; family Myliobatidae; genus Mobula; species Mobula birostris. The sequence goes on along the minus strand of NC_092376.1, from coordinate 187,394,283 downwards.
TTCTTCTATGCTCCACGGAATAAAGTCCAACCTATTCAACCTTTCTCTGTAACTGAGTTTCTCAAGTCCCAGCAACATCCTTGTAAACCTTCTCTGCACTCTTTCAACCTTATTTATATCCTTCCTGTAATTTGGTGACCAAAACGGAACACAATACTCCAGATTCGGCCTCACCAATGCCTCAATACAACCTCATCATAACATTCCAGCTCTTATACTCAATACTTCGATTAATAAAGGCCAATGTACCAAAAGCTCTCTTTACGACCCTATCTACCTGTGACGACACTTTTAGTGGTGGCCAAGTTTTGCCCATCTGCTCCTGACTTCCAGCTCAACTCCTCTCGCCTGCTCCATACCCAGCAAGAGGCCCTTTCTGCTTCCTTCCCCATCCTGCATGCTGGTTTGCTTTTGCTGTTTTCATCAAGGCCCAGTGTAGACAGCAACCTGAATGCTGACACTGCCAAGAACCTTCTACAACAGATCTCCATGGGGAATAGCTACATCTGCCATCGTTTGTCCCTGCACTCTTAGACTAAGGACTGTTACTTCAGGGCCTTCCTCGCGCGAGCTTCCTCACACACTTCCTCCCATAGTACTGTGAGCTCCACCAGGATGATTTTCTTGTCTTCAGTGATGACGTCTGGTTGAAGTGTGGTTTGCACCACCTCTGGGAACTGCAGCCTCCTCCCCACTTCGACCCTCATCTCCCATGATCTGGCAGTTTGCAGCAGGTTAGATTTAGGACTCTTTGATATAACTGGCGTGGCCCTCTCCTTGATGAAAATGACTACCGTGTTTGCCTCTCTGTCAGCTGGTCACTTTTTACACCTCTCCCACGCCAATGTGTCAAAAAGGGACAGCAGGACCTTGTTGTTCTGCCACCTATAACATCTTTGCATCCTGACAGTATGTGTGTCAGTGAACCCTGCTGACCACAAAGTTTACAGTTAGGGTCCTTTCTCAGTCCCCATGTATGCCACTGTGATGGTGTAGGGAGAGGGTTATACATGGACTGCATTTTCTAAAGCTCTGCCTAAGTGACCTTGCGCTTTGGAAGATTCCATTTTGTTCAAGCCCCCTGTGACCCCCAACTCCACTGCCTTCAATACGCGTCTTTCGTCCTCGTGGTTCTGCACCACGTCATGCCCATCCCTTGCTCTTGCACTCGCCCATCGTTGGAAGTATGCTGAGCTGAGGCCTTGCCGTCTCTGGCATGGGTTGCCAATGATGTCCCTCAATTGCAGGGAGCTCACTGCCTAGACAATAGCTGAGTTGTGACTCCTGCTTGATTTATTAGCTTGTCATCAAAGCCCCTCAGTGTTAACACAACTCTACACTTTCCCACCTTGAACTCCTCCACTACCGATGATAATGGTATTATTGGCAGAATTTGTGATGATGATGAGAAGGTGTTCGGGAGTGAGATAGATCAGCTCCATGAAGCATGGTGCAACAACAACCTTGCATGCAACGTTAGTAGGACCAAAGAATTGATTGTGGACTTCAGAAAGGGTAAGGCAAGCAAACACAGACCAGTCCTCATTGAGGGTCAGATGTGATCCATTCTGAAGTGGCAAAGGGTGACCAATTTCAGGTTCCTGCATCTCAACGTCTCTGAGGACCTATCCTGGTTCCAACATATCGATGTAGTTACAAATAAGGCACGACAACAGCTATATTTCATTTGGAGTTTTGAGGACATTTGATATGTCACCAAAGACACTTGTAAATTTCTACAGATGTACAGTGGAAAGCATTCTAATTGGCTGCACCAACATAAGATCATGAGACAGAGGAACAGAAGTAGGCTATCTATCTGTTGATTTTTGCAAGTAAAACAAAGTGAGACGTTTTATGTTTTAAAAAAGCTTTAACATATTTTATTGCACTCCAACACCTGAACACAAATGTGCCAAAAATCCTTTACAGAATTACATTATCGCGTCAGACCAGCCTCTTAAAGTGAGCCCCCAACTCAAGGTCCGTGGTTGTGAATTACATATATTTCCACCAATTATGTTACCCTATACCACCATCTGGTATGGGGGGTGGGGGGTGGGCACAGTCTCTGAGGAAATTCTGGGAAGCAACAAGCACGAGCCTCGAGGCAAAGAAACCAGGATATGGGACGCGAGTCAACGTCCGACTCCATTTTGCCCTTGACAGCTTCTATTATTCAGCAATGAAAGTGATGAGGAAGATTGAAACATCGAGGCAAATACGGAGGGTGAATGTGGCTTCAGCGCTGACCAACTGCCTTTTATTCACTGATGGGATGGCTCTGCTGCCGGAAAAGGAGTTGGTGTGGCCTATTGCTGTGCTCGGAGGGTGGGCCTCTGCATTTGAGTGGTGTCTCCCTCTTCTGACGTTGCTGATTGATGTTACTGCAGTTATGAGTTTATGGATTTGGACTATGGACCTTTTCAGCCTTTTGGTTTTTATATCCTGTGTTGTCACCCATTCTTTCTCGTTGCTTTTTGTGCTAGGGAGGGGTAGTTTGGGGTCAATGTTCTTGTTGCATTTTATGTGGAGGGGGTCTGGGGGTTGATTTTTGTTGTTTCTTGTGTAAGGGCCAATGTTCTTGTTGATTTCTGTGTGGGGGAAGGGGGGTTGACGATCCTGTTGCCGTTCTTTTATTGTGTGAGAGGGTGCATCTAATGTTTCTCTTTGAACTGACTTTCATGGTTTTTCTTTGTTTCCTGGCTGTCTGGAGAAGAGGAATTTCAGAGTTGTATACCCTATATATGCTTTGATAATGAATGAAACTTTGAAGTTGTAAACTCACTCAGCTCCATTACTGGCACAAGACTGTCCAATCTCTTGAAGACATCTTCAAGGAGCGATACCTTAAAAAGGCAGCATCTATCATTAGGGGCCTCCATCCTCCAGGACAAACACTCTTCTCATGGCTACCATCAGGGAGGAGGTATAAATGCCCAATGGCACATACTGAATAATTCAGGAATAACTTCTTCCCCTCTGCCATCCGATTTCTGAATGAGCACTACTTGGCTACATCATTTTTCTCTTTTTGCACTGCTTATTTAATTTAACCATTTAAAATTGATTTATTATCATTATCGTAATTTACAGTTTTTTGTGTTACTGTAGGATTGCATTGCCCAGCTGATGCAGATTTTATGATGTATGCTGGTGATATTAAACCTAATTCTGATTCTGAACTGAAAAGAAAATGAGGCTTAAATTTGTCTGCTTATCTCCGGAAGTAAAAACCAAAAGTGATGGAATTGTATAGCAAACATAAGACACAAGTACTGATGAAGAGTCTTGGCTGGAAACATCAGCTGCTTATTTCCTTCCATAAATGCTGCCTGATGTGTTGAGCTCCTCCAGCCTTTCTTGTGTGTTGCTTGAAATATCTAGCAGGTCAGGCAGCTCAAAGGAATTATATTTTCATACCAATGACCACCATGAATAACCAATTCACTGCAATTAATAGGTGGCGGGGTGGAGATACATCTCTACCAAAGGAGGTGTAAGGTGTTCCTTCCCTCATTAGCCTACAGGTCACCCTTGGGCAAGGTGTAGCGCCTGATTAGCCCACAGTCAGGGTCACATCAAGTCATTGGAACAGGGTGGTGGATGGATGTATTAGCAGCTGATGCATATCACAAGTCCTGGTTATATGACAAATGACACCAGGTAGACAATCTCTGAAGAATAGTGATAATAGATGGTGTCATCCGTCATGTAAAGACACTGCCTAGAAGAAAGCAATGGCAAACCAGTTCAGTAGAAAAAATTGCCAAGAACAATCATGGTCATCGAAATACCATGATCACCTACATCATACAACATGGCAAGTAACAAACAAACTGCAATTGTAGTATTGTCTTCAATTCTAGCCACTGTACTTAGAAAAGAATCTGTGGGCATTCGAGAAGAAACTGATAAGATTTACAGACTAACATAAACAGAACAAAGACATGTTTGGCTGATAAATGGAGAAGCTGGGGTTAGTTGCCTTGGAGAAGAAAAGAATACGAGATGGTTTTGTGTCCTGAAGGGTTCAGGCAAAAAGAATAAAGAACTGTTTCCATTGGTACGTAGGCTGTGTCCTGCGGAAACAGACTCTGAAAACACATAACTAAGATGATTGCAAGGTGAAATCTGGGAGAACAGTTCACAATGAGCAGTTATGATGTTAAGGAAGGAACATTCACTGCTAATCATCCGAAGCATTTAGATAAGGACAAAAAGGAACAAACAATAATGGATGACAGGAAAATAGTCAGTGACTTGAAATGAATGAATCATATTGTACAATTGTGAAAGAACATTTCAAATATAGGGTTAAAAGAGCTGTGTTGATTGCTGAAGCTTTTTGTCCTTGAGAATATCCTGTGTTTTTCCAATTAAAGTTCTTAGTCTATGTTGCCTCAGCCTGTACAACTAAGATTTATAGTTCTGGCCAAATCTCTCATTAAAGTGATAACACAGCTGCAGAAATGAGATGAGCGTAGACAGAAAAAATCATGAAAAAATACATTATGAACTAACTTCTTTCTTCTGCTAAGGTCACACACACTTGCTACTAGATATAAAAACAATGTTTTTCCATTGTATTTCAGAATTCCACTGGTGAACTTTTCATGATATCATGCTTACATAAAAGATTTGCCACTTGAAGCCTGATATCGAGCTTTATTTTTAAAAATTCTCTGACAGCAATGTTAGCATGGTTTAGAATGGTGTAATAATGTCCTATGATAATTCGATGAGGTGTCTTATTTCTGGTCTTTTGCTATATCTATAATTGCATTTCCCTATAATCTATTAATGTTTATACTTAAAAAAATAGTTGAGAATTGCTTTGGAGGATTCTAAAATTCAATAAGATGTTAAAAGTGAAAATTATTTCATGATTTAAACTGGGAATGTTTTTGTTAATCTTTTGCTTCTGCAGGACTCTTTGGAAAGGATCACATACACTGCAATAATCAAAGCCTCAATTAGAAGTTCAGAAGAAGAATTTAGGATCTTAGTTTATGTTGTTAAGTAAAATTAAAAATATGTGTGAATTCAATATTGTATCTTTGTTTTTTACTGCTGTTTTCCTTTAATGCAAGATATTTAGTAAATAGGATTATCTTTTTAGTCTGAAGAATGTGCACAGACAAGGTATTATCTGTTGTTCAGAGATAGTCAGGCAAGAATCACTTTTAAATGTTGTGATATGCTAATTAAATTTGCATCATATATTAGGGGCATGCTTTGGATTGGAGGGGGATTGAGACCTGTGACTGTAATTGTACTGTGAATACAAATAGTGATTAGCGAGAGAGCCAAATGCAGAACATGCAAGAAAGGATATATTGTGCCAATGTTTTCTCTTCTCTTTAAAAGGTACAAAAGCAGATCAAAGTTTATTATGCTATCCATTTTAGCTTTGAGCCATTATCACTTTGCAAATCCATTCCTATACCCCTCTGTGCAGCATTGTTCACTTCCCTGCTGTATCACTGGTTCTAGACTTGGTTAAAAGTTTCAAAGATTTTCTAGTTAAAAAGTAAGTCTGTCAATAGATAAACTTAACTGTTAGCTGTTTAATTAACTGTTTAGGAACAGTTGCTACTCTTCAACCATCAGGCTGTTGAACCAAAGGTGATAACTTCATTCAATTTCAGTTGTCCCACAACCTATGGACTCACTCTCAAGGACTCTTCATCTCATGGTCTCAATATTTATTTATCATTTATTATTATTATTATTTCTTTTTTTGTATTTGTACTGTTTGTTGTTTTCTGCACTCTAGTTGAACACCCGAGTGGAGTGGCCTTTCATTGATCCTATACTCAATATTATTAGTTTGCTGTTGTATTATGAATTTATTGAGTATGCCCACAAGAAAATGAAGCTTAGGCTTGTATATCGTGACATATACATACTACGGCAATAACATTTACTTTGAACTTTGTTTTTTAACTCTGTTTCTCTTATATTCCAGTGTTAACTCTATTCAACCTTTGAAATGATCATGAATTGTTTCAATCTACAAACTACATTTTCAATTTGATTCTATGTTCAATGATGCAATGTTAACTCATCTCTGTTATTCTGAACTCAATTGGCTATGTCATCATCAGTAAGACTGGAAGTAGGTTCCTGGCATCTGATTGGACTTTCTTTTATCAATGAATGATTTTAGGCTACTACAACTCAGCCCAGTACATGTAAAATCTATATGTTTACACTCTTTAGTTGGGTCACAATATAGCAGAACACATTGTCAGATGGCTTGCCAATTTAAAATTTCTCCTTACTGAAATGTTGTCCTCTAGCACTATTTATAATGCATGAAAATCATAAGTACTGCAGCTGCTATATACCTAATATGGAAACAGTAAGTGCTGGAAATACTCAGTAGGTCAGTCAGCAACTGTGGAAAGAGAACCAGGGCTAATATTTCAGATTTAAGTCATTTCCTTAGAACTGTGTAACAATTTCACCTTCCACAGATCATATAACAAGCTTTTCAGCCTCGTGCAGGGCATCAGAGAGCATTGGGCTCTGAGGCTTTTATAGCACTTGAATTGGTTAATTGTTGTTTACTGACGGTCTTTAATCATTCAGAATTCATTGTGTTTTTCTCGAGCGACTCGCTCTTTGTAATGATGTCTTCTGATGTTGTCTGTTTAAGCTTGTTAGGCTTATATTGATAGGCTTGGAGATGCCATGTTACTTAAGCAGATAACTGGATAATGCAAATTCTGTGGTTCCAGTTTAGAGAATGCTACTTCTCGCAGTGTCACTTGGCTGAGCCATCAATGTTCTTTTGGAATTATTAAGAATAAACTCTTGCTGCTGCCTCTAAATCAGAGTCTGTCTTTCACAGCACTTGGGTTCTGATATTGCCTGCGCACATCGTGGCAGAAGGACCCTGCCAAGTAATTGACCATTTGCAGGTTGAACAGCAGAGTTTTGACATTGGTCGCTGTAGGGGAGGATACCTTCTATTCATAGTGCATGTCCCTGGTCTACATTCCAAGTGTCCTGAGACTATGTCCACACTACGCCAGATAATTTTGAAAACAAAGCTTTCTCTCTTCATTTTGACCCTCCATCCATATTGAAATGGCGTTTTCATCCCCTGAAAATGGAGCTTTTCTAAAACACTCTCCAGAGTGTGTAAATTTGAAAACGATTGTTGCGCGTTGTAGTGTGGACGGGGTAAATGGAGATATTTCAAAATGCTGTCATGACAGGACCACAACCACAATGCTTTTTCTGCTTCTGCTTGGTACTGCACAAGCACTGCTGGACAGCTGTTATAACGTGCAGTCGGTGTGAACGGCGTGAGAGTTAAATTGTAAAGTGAGCTTTTTTGACTATTTAAAAACGCTGTCATGACGTGCCGGAACAGATGGCAGCAGTGCGGCATTTCATTGTTTTCTTGAACGCAACCCCCACACAACCTAACAATTTCAGAACAGATGGCCACGAGACTGAAGCCGGAAGAGTTAGAAATATACTCACCAAATACTTTGACCCATGGCTTACTGAATAAATAAGTATACTCACTTTGCCCTGTTTTCTGTCCTTGCCTGTATGAAGGTGGTTTACCTATTTATGCAAGTACTTCTCTGACAATAGATGTGTAACAGCCTAATGTAACATTGTATGGAAATACAAGATAACACTGATGCAGACATGTTTTATACATTTAACAAGGTGCTTTATTAATACAACAGAGTTAGTCAGTTTTTCAATGTTCGTCGTCAGCCGGGTCATACTGTCCATGAACTTCCTGTCAGTTGCCTCCATATGCTCCAGTATCTGTTGTTTTTTAGTTTTAAGTCCTCCTGTGCGAGAGCCAACAGCAATTCCTTTAAAGTTTTTCTAGTCTGTCACTGGAGAAACGCGCACCAAGTATACCGCTTCCTCTTCGCTTGTTTTCTGTGTGTCCTGCGCATGCCCAGTAGGAGGAGATTCGCCCAAATATCCGTTCTAAGGTGGATGGAGATATTTTGAAAAACACTTGGTGTGAACGCCTGTCATTTTTACCCAAAACCGGCATTTTCAGAATTATCCGGTCTAGTGTAGACATAGCCTGAGTGTATGTTCTGAGCTTCTCTAGTCTATGTTCCAAGAGTCTTGACTCCACATACTGATTGTTCCAAGTCTATTCTCCAAGTGCACATTCCAAGCTTCTTTAGTCTACATTCTGAGTTTCTCTGTTCTCCACTCCAAGTTTTTCAAGTCACAACTCTTCAGGGTTCTGCGAGTCAGGTCTGCATAACAACTGAATGCTTCAAGCAGGCTTATTGATAAAGTTTGCTTGATTCAGCAAGTCAATAGTACTACCAATAAATGTCACAAAAATGGGTAATACAACAGGGCAAAAATTGGGAGGTTTGGAAAACCAGAGGTAGTTTTTTTTTGCACTGAGAGGGGTAGGGTGTCAGAGGTAGTTTTTTTACATAGTGTGGTAGGTGCATGGAATGCACTGCCAGGTTTGCTGGTAGGGGCAGATACATTAGGGACATGGATGAAAAGAATGTGAGGGAGAGAAGGGTTAGGTTGACCTTAGAGTAAGTTAAAGAGTCAGCACAATATTGTGCATAAAACGTACTGTATTGTGTTGTATTGTTCTATGTTCTATGTTCTATGTCAATACTTTGATAAATTTGGAACCCAGTAGATGGTATACATCTAGTTTATGCTGATGAATTCGTTATAAGTCCTGATTACTTCCCAGAATTTATTCCACTGTGAAGGGAATATTGCATTAGAATGTGTCATCTCTTTTCCCATGTTTGACACTGCAGAATTCTCCCACTACTGCACTCAAGTGTTGGTTGAATGCCCAGATGTAGAACACAGATCCTATTACACTGACATATCTGATATCCTAAGTTTTTTTCTACCAGCTACAAGGCAGAAGTCAGGGATGTGATGGGATATTACTTGGATGAGTGCAGCTTTAGGAGGTGTCAAGAAGCTTAACACCATTATGATGAATGTAGCCTACTTGATTGGCCCACATTAACTAATGCTATCATACTCCTGAACTGAACTAATGCTATCATACTCCTGAACTGATACCTCTTTCACATCCCTTTCTCGATGGTGCTGCCATGTTCTTGAACTATTTATTTACTCTCCTCTGTTAGTTAATTATTTTGAGAATATAGGCATCCATTAGTCTCATGAAACCATGAATTTGCGCCTTGGAAGATTTCCAGGGTGCAGGCCTGGGCAAGGTTGTATGGAAGACAAGCAGTTGCCCATGCTGCAAGTCTCCCCTCTCTACACCACCGATGTTGTCCAAGGGAAGGGCATTAGGACCCATACAGCTTGGGACCGGTGTTGTCGCAGAGCAATGTGTGATTAAGTGCCTTGCTCAAGGACACACACATGTTGCCTCAGCCAAGGCTCGAACTAGTGACCTTCAAATCACTAGATGAATGCCTTAACCACTTGGCCACTTGAGAATATAGAACATAGACTAATACAGCACAGTAAGCAGGCCTTTTGGCTCACAATCTTGTGTCAAACTACAGTACTGTGTAGATTAGATTAGATTTGATTGGATTAGATTCAACTTTATTGTCATTGTGCCGAGTACAGATACAAAGCCAATGAAATGCAATTAGCATCTAACCAGAAGTGCAAAAGAATAGTATTATTTACCAAATAACTGCAAATAATAAGTAAGTGCTACAGCACACAAATATAAAAGTACTGAGACAGTACAATATGGGTGCAATACTGCTTAGCGCTGTGATGTGAGGTTCAGCAGGGTCACAGCCTCAAGGAAGAAGCTCTTCCTGTGCCTGCTGGTGCAGGAGCGGAGGATGGGAGGAGAGTAAAAAGTCCATGGTTAGAGTGAGATGCATCCTTGATAATACTTTTCACCCTGCCCAGGCAGTATTTATGGTAGATCTTAGGCATATATACAGTATATAGCTAGGATGCCTAAGGCTTTTGAATCGTAGTGTAATTGTCAAGATGGAGTGGAGAGCAAGTTTGTCAATCTGGCAGGAGCAAAGGATATTGGGAATGGTGAGGGTGGGGTGTGGGACAGGTGGCAAAGGTGGGTGTGACATGTGTGCAGACACACCCAGCCCTGAGATACGAGGCAACGTCATTTGATTCCAAGCAATAGGTTTATTGATCATAAACAAGAGAAATTCTGCAGATGTTGGAAATCTGAGCAACACACACAAAATGCTGTAGGAACTCAGTAGGCCAGGCAGCATCTCTGGGAAAAAAAATGCAGTTGATGTTTCGGCCTGAAATGTCGACTGTACTGTTTTCCATAAATGCCGTCTGGCTTGCTGAGTACCTCCAGCATTTTATGTGTGTTGATTGGTTTATTGCTCATTACAGGATGTCTCTCTGGTGCTTCCTGCTCCCTCCCCTCTCCCTTCCCCTCTTCCCAACCATGATTTCACTCTCCCTGCCCCCTTCCCGCTCTCAGTCCACAATAGAGACCCATATCAGAATCAGGTTTATCATCACTCATATATGTCATGAAATTTGAAATTGTCTTTTTTATTGCGGCAGCATTACAGTGCAATACATAAAATTACTACAGTATGTACTGTACAAAAATCTTCAGCACCCTGCTGTGTATATATAGAGTAATTAGCTGCCCAACTATACTAATCCTTTCTTCCAGCACAATGTCCATATCCTTTCAATTCCTGCACATTCAGAACCAGAATCAGAATTACAATCAGGTTCATTATCGTGGGTATACGTCATATAATCTGATTTTTTTGTGGCAGCAGTATGGTGTAATACATAAAAAGTTACTATAAGTTATAAAAATTATAATTTTATGACACCACGCATTCTACATATCCTCTCTTATCTTAGGTGCATGCTTTCTAGCATTAAATATTTCAACCCTGGCAAAAAGACACTGGTTAACGACTCTATCTATACCTTTCATAATCTTACACATACTGTACTTGTCCAGGCTTCTCCAACAGCTCATGCCTAATCTCTGGCACCAAGGAGGTCAAGAATAACAGGTGGATAAGAACACAACCACCTACAGGTTCCTCCGGATGATATCCACCGTCATTATTTATAGATCAGTTACCAGTAGCTTACTGTCACTGGGTCCAAATCATGGAAATCCCTGCTCAACAGAACTAATCAGAATCAATGGTTTAATAGTTTGATTTAATATCAGAGAATATACACAATATACCATCTGAAACTCTTGTTCTTTGTAGACATCCACAAAAACAGAAGATTACCTTAAAGAGCGAATGACATTAAAATGTTAGAAATGCAAAGCCACCTCTTCCACCTCCCACACACAAGGGACAGAGAGGTGATACCTTCCCACAGCGAGAGGGGAGATCAAAACAAAGCAACTTACTGATTACGAGGTTGCAGTCTGCTGCAATGCTTTTATTCTGAGTTCTCTGACTCAAGAATTGCGAGCAAACTCTCTCCCACCATTGAGAGAGGGAGAAAGAGGAAGAGCAATTCTTTGGGTACAGAGGCCTCTGACAGCCGATCCACCATTTGCAATGTCCTGTTTCTCCTGTGAATTTCTGTCAACGACACCCACAGCCATTCACAGGGCCCACAAGACCTCGCCCCAAAGACGTGCATGTCTCCCAGGCTGCATCCTTGGGATATCGAAAACTGGCTGGTCAGTGAGCCTCAGTGAGCCGATCAATGTGGAACAGGAACCATCGCTGTAGATCTCAGATTCTGATAGAACCCCATCCACATTGAAAATGGAAAAACAGACATTAAAAGGAAGAAATTAAGCTGTTTTTTTCAGATGAACTTGAAGAAGTTACCCTCTGACGACATCTTAGATCAGCCCCCTGAATCAGATAGTGTGGTAGTGTTCATGAATTGGTTCATTGTCCACTCAGAAAAACCCAAACAGAGAAAATCTGTAGATGCTGGAAATCAAAGCAAACACACAAGATGCTGGAGGAACTCAGCAGGCCAGGCAGCATCAATGGAAAAAAAAATACAGTCGATGTTTCGGGCAGAAACCTTTCGGCAGGACCAGAGAGAAAAAGCTGAGGAGTAGACTTAAAATGTGGGGGAGAGCAGAGAGAACCACCAGGTGATATGTGAAACCTGGAGGGGGAGGAATAAGGTAAAGAGCTGGGTAGTTGATTGGTGAGATGAGATGAGAAAGGGAAAAGGGGATGGGAAATGGAGAAGGGGGGTATTACCAGAAGTTTGAGAAATCAATGTTATACCATCAGGTTGGAGGCTACACAAATAGAATATAAGGTGTTGTTCCTCCAACCCTAAGTATGACCTCATCACAACAGTGGAGGAGGCCATGGATGGACATTTCAGAATGGGAATGAGAAGTGGAATTAAAATGGGCGGGCACTGGGAAATATCCCGCTTGTTCTGCCGGATGGAGCGTAGATGCTTGACGAAACAGTCTCCCAATTTACGTCGGGTCTCACCAATGTATAGGAGGCCACATGGGGAGCAGCGAACACAACAGACTCACAGCTGAAGCGGAACAAGTACTACACCTATCCCTACACCTCCTCCCTCACTACCATCCAGAACCCTAAACTGTCCCTGCAGATGAGGCGACACTTCACCTGTGAGTCTGTTGGGGTCATTTACTGTGTTCAGTGCTCCTGGTGCTTTTATTTCTCCGGTCCTGCCAAAGGGTTTTGGCCTGAACCATCGACCGTTTTTTTTTCCAGAGATGATGCCTGGCCATCTGAATTCCTCCAGCATTTTGTGTGTGCCAGTTAGAAAGATAACGGCAGAGGTGAAGAAGCTGTTCCTAAAACAATGAGTGTGTGTCTTCAGGCTCCTGTACCTCCTCCTTGAGAAGAGGACACATTTTGGGTGGCCAGAATCCCTAATGATGGATGCTGCCTTTTCCTTTTGAGGATGCCCTCATATTGGTGAGGATAGTGCCCATGATATTACTGGCTAAGTTTACAACCCTCTGCACTCAGGACTGGACAATAAATGCCAGTCCTGTAGGGATGCCTAGGTTCAAAAATTAAGTATCAAAGAATTTCTAATAAAAAATTATAAGTACTATTCATTAATCCCAGATATGTTCAAATATTTCATTTGAGTGCTCTGCTAGATCAGTACACATTACCAATTCCAGAAAAAAACATTTCCTTTCTTTTCAGTGGAGACCAGCTTCTCAGATGGTTAAGTTTTCTACTCAGCTATTCCCCTTCATTAAAGCATGCCTTAGAACATATCGTTGATTCAATTTTTAATTACATATCTCAAAAGCCTTTCATTTGAAAATTGGCTGTCGACAAAAATACATGTTGTCAAGTTCACACTTTGCCCCAGTTTCATTGACTTGAATTAGCTTCTGCCCCAGAGGCCACAGTATATGTACAGTATATGTCACCATATACTACCCTAAGTTTCATTTTCTCGCACGCACCTACAAGAAAATAAATACAACCACTTTATTTTGGCTTCCTCCCCTTTCCTTTCCAGTTCTGATGAACGGTCTTGGCTTGAAACATTAACAGCTTATTCCTCTTCATAGATGCCGCCTGACCTGTGAGCACCTCCAGCATTTTGTGTGTGTTCCTTTGGATTTCCAGCATCTGCAGAATCTCTTGTTGATGAATTTATGAGAAACTATACATAAATAGTGACAAAAATGTGCAAATTCAAACTGTGCAAAAAGAATAAAAATATATAGTCTTTTCATTCTGGGCATTAGTTTTTGAAACTCTCACCCTGTTTTCACCCTCCTCACCCCTCTGAATCTGTGTTTTCCTTCAGTTCTATTCTTCTATTCAGCCCTTCAATTCTGACTTCTATATCATCTGCCTTAATTTTCTCTGTCTCTTTTTAAGATACTCAGATGTTAAACACCCAGAACCCCTTGCCTAACAGTTTTTGTCCTTGTTTTTTTATCAAAGTTTTGAACATGTTTCAGTCACCCGAAATAAATCCTATCCTGTGCTCACTATCAGGCCTTGATTGTTCACCCCACCGTGAAAAACTCTTGGAATGTTTTACCTGAAAGAAGATGCAACAGAAAAACAAACCATTGATAGTTAAATATACCCTCAGAATGTAGAGATATTTAAAGCTGTTTCAAAAGGAAAGCATCCTAGCTTGTAGCCAGGATGTATGAGGCTCTGTCTATCATTTCAACTTCTCCACATGAGCTTTATCAGTTCTGCCAGATAGACCGGAAAATTCTAGCAAATCAACAACTTGCAATGTATCCAAGGATAACAGCAATAATTACACCTGTCAGAGCATAAAGCAGTGTTCAATGTAGATATGGCTCCACAGGCATTACAGAAAACAACACAAATTTCTTACTTAACTCTTGCCAGACTCAATTATATTGTGCAGGTAAACTGCCATCAATTTCTGATGTTGTTTAAAAAGTGGAGTTGCCCATTTACAGTAACTCTCTGAGGCTTCTTCAATAGAATATTAATGCACCAATGTATGGAATAATGTACTTCTGTATAAAATTATGTAGTTATACATAGACTGGAATACTTAATATAGACAGACATGTGCAAATGATAAGTACATAGTACTGATAACATGAATTGCAGGGACCTGGAGCGCGAGTCCATAGTTTGTGGAATCAGTTCACTGTCAATGTGAGTAAATTTATTCACACTGTTTTGGGTAGCTGAAGGATAATAAATGTCCCTGAACATGGTGGTGTGGGATCTAAGGCTTCTGCACCTCCTGCCCAATGGTAGAGGCAAGAAGAGAACATACCCTGGATGACGTTGGTCATTGATCATGCATGCTGCTTTCTTGCCTCTATGCTCAATGGTAGGGAATGCTTTACCTTTAATGGACTGGGCTGGATCCACCATTTCTATAGACCTACCAGTTACCAATTTATGATTCATAACTCTATTACCTAACAGGGCAAGACTAGCAATCATATATTTACAGCATCATCCTTGATTTCCCCTCTCAATCACACACAATACATTTTGGGCACCATTACTGGTCACAATCCTCCAGGGTAGGAGAATACGTTCATGTGTGAACTGCGGTGGTGTAAGAAGGAAGCTCACAACTACTTTCTGAAGAGCAAGCAGGAATCAACAACAAAAGACAGTCCTGCCAATGGCATGCAGTTCTTGAGAAAGAATTGAATGCAAAAGCTTTGTTTAATATTATTCCTTTCCCAGTGCCGATCCATTCTCCCCAATTGTATTGCCAAAGACTCTCGTAAATTTCTACTGATGTACCTTGGAGAGTTTTCAAACTGGTTACAGCACCATCTAGTATAGAGATGCCACTGCACAAGATCAGGAAAAGGTACAGAAAGTTGCAAACATAGCCAGCTGCATCATGAACACAAACATCCCCCGCATCCAGGACGTCTTTGAAAGGTGATGCGTCAAAAAGCAGGCATCCATCATTGAGGACACCCATCACACAGGACATGTCTTCTTTTCATTGCTACCATCAAGGAGGAGGTACAGGAGGCTGAGGACGCTCACTCACTGTTTCAGTAACAGCTTCTTCTCCACAGCCATCTGATTTCTGAATGGACAATGACTCTTAGTACACGGCCTCACTATTTTTTTCTATGTTTTGTTTGCTTTCTTGTTGCGATACTTATGTAGTTTATATATTTTCTTAAATTATGTATTGCAATGTACTGCTGCTGCAGAACAACATATTTCATGACCTATGGCAGTAAATTCACAGGCGGTTTGCAAAGGCACTGGATGGTGGCGCTACTGTCTCCACCCATGTGGGCGGTTGTTGGCAGTTGAGTGGCGCCTACCGAGCCCCAGTGTGCTGTGGAACTGGAGTTGGCTCGACTGGAAGCTGGCTGTGTTTTGCTTGATGCGTGAATGTGGTTTGAAACCTGTTGAGGGAAAGAGAGTGGAGAAGGAACGGAAATTGCTGGGAGGGGGTCGTGTGGGTCCGGTAATGGTGGACAAGATAAGAGAGCGGGTTGAGGGAAAGAAAGTGGAGAAGGAGAGGGATAAGGACTTGGGATCGGAGGTAGGCAGCTGGGGAGAGATGGATTATTGTGAAGGAGAAATAAAGGGAATGAGGAGGTAGTGAGGGGACGGATGAATAAAAACCAATACAAAGGGAATAAAAGAATAAGAAATGATAGTGGAGAAAGCTCTGAAAGTGAGGAAGATGAACAAGCTCAGAGAGGAGGTGTTGTCATAATTAGGTTCAATGAGAAGGCTCAGGGACCTATGAAGAAAATTAACCCGTTTG
The DNA here is from genome assembly GCF_030028105.1 of Mobula birostris. Classification (NCBI taxonomy): domain Eukaryota; kingdom Metazoa; phylum Chordata; class Chondrichthyes; order Myliobatiformes; family Myliobatidae; genus Mobula; species Mobula birostris. The sequence continues at coordinate 187,378,083 of NC_092376.1, read as the reverse complement.
TGCTAACAACAACTCTGGCAAATAAGATAGGGGAAATAGTATTTGCAAAAGTCCTTAATGATGGCAACTTATTGGTAAGATGTGCGAATGAGGAACAACTTGAGAAAGCACTCAAGCTAAAAGAGATAGGAAAATGCAAGGTGGAATGCATTGGGAGGGTGGGAGCACAAAATAGTGGTTATAAAGGAGTGATCACGGGGTATAAATATGGAGGAGATAAAGAGGAATATCAAAGGAGGGAAAGTAATGAATGTTCAAAGACTGAAAACAACAAAGGAGGGAGTGAAAAAAGGAAAGTGAATCAGTATTGATTGAATATGAAGAAGAAAGAGTGCCAAGGAAGGTGTTCCTGGGTTTCATGAGTTACCCAGTAAGGGTGTATGTGCCAAAGTCACTGAGGTACTATAATTGTCAAAGGTTTGGACACATAGCTAAAAACTGTAAAAGGCAGAGGAGATGTGCTAGATGTGGGGGTGATCATGAATATGGAAAGTGCGGAACAGGAGTTCAACCAAAATGCTGCAATTGTGGAGGAGCTCATAATGTGGCATATAGTGGGTGTGAGGCTGTGAGACAGGGACTAAAATTCAAGAAATAAGAGTGAAAAGAAAGATCACTTATGCAGAAGCTGTAAGAATGTCAAGAGAACAGAATAATGCTCCTAATGAACAGGGAGCAATAGGGATACGAGAGATGCAATAAAGAACAAATGATAGGATTTACGTAGACAGAAAGGCTCTAGTAATATTCATTGCAGGAGTGATTAATAGTACGGCTGAGGTAAAGTCAAAAAGTGACAAAATCCAGCTGGTGGTGAAAGCAGCAGTAAACCATTTAGGGTTAGTAGGACTGACATGGGAGGAAGTGAGGGAGAACCTCAGTAATCAGTCAAGCCAGGAAGTATCATGTGTTGGTTAATACTAATTATGGTGATTCTTTTACAATGGAATGCAAGGAGCTTACTGGCCAATAGCCAGGAATTCAAGCACCTTATTAAAGAAACGGTTGTAAAACCGGATGTAGTGTGTATTCAGGAAACTTGGTTGAAACCAACTTTAAACTTTGTGGTATATGGGTATACAATGATAAAGAAAGATAGAAATCTAGGGGGAGGAGGGGGTTGTGCTATGTTAATCAAGCAAGGTATACCATATAGGGTACTGGAGAAAGGAGATGATCAGAAATACATAGTGGTGGAAGTGGGGAGGGAGTAGTTATAATTAACTACTACAATCCCTGTGAAAGATTGGAATTGGACAGCCTATTAAAGATACAAGGACAAAACAGACATAAAGTAGTGTGGTGTGCAGATTTCAATGCTCATAGCACAATATGGGGGGATCAGATTATAGATCCAAATGGAAAGGTAATTGAAGATTTGATGGAAGAAAGGGATTTGGTGTGTATGAATGATGGTAGAGGCACAAGGATAGACATAACAATAGGAACTGAGTCAGTGTTAGATATTACGTTAGTGTCTAATACCTTGGCTGGCATTAGTAATTGGGAAGTTTGGACTGCTTCAACAGTAGGCAGTGATCACTACCCAGTCTTATGTTCAGTGGGTGAAAGAGTTGAAGTAAGACCAGGTGGTGGAACCCCAAAGTGGGTGTTTGGAAAAGCAGATTGGGGTAAGTTCCAGAAGTTGAGTGAAGAAGGGCTGACAAAGATTGATATTTCTGGAAATGTAGATGAATTAAGCAGTCAGGTGACTTCAGCAATTATCATGGCAGCAGAAGGATCTATTCCCAGGAGTAAAAATAGGATGAATAGGAAACTGGTACCACGGTGGACAGAGGAATGTTGTCAGGTTGTAAAAAACAGAAATAGAGCATTCAGGCTAGTTAAAAGAACCCATAATATGCAGCATTTGGTTCAATATAAGAAAGCACAGGCAGTGGTGAGAAGAACTATACGTCAAGCTAAAAGGGCAAGTTGGAGGAGTTTTTGCGACAAGATAGGAAGAACAACACCTGTGGGAGAGATATGGGGAATGATTAAAAGGATGGGAGGAGATAGAAGGGAATGGGAATATCCAGTAATGATATCTGAGGAGGAAACTGCAGTCTCCAGTAGGGATAAGGCTGAGATCATGGCCAAGTCATTTGTACAGATACACAGTTCAGAAAACTTGTCTGAAGAAGGGAGAAGGAGAAGGGAAAGAATAATGAGCCAACACCCAGGTGTGTTAAACAGGAGGGAAGGGACAGATGATATAATTGATGATCCATTTACATTAGCAGAAATGGTGAGAGCAATAAAGAGATCGAGACCAACCTCCTCAGGGAAAGATCTGATACGATCTGTGATGCTAAAAAATCTAGGAGAAGGAGCGCTCTTGAAGTTGCTGCATTTTTATAACAGAGTGTGGGAGGAGGGAAGATTACCAAGTGCATGGAAAGAAGCAGTAGTAATTCCAATAAGGAAGCCTGGCAAGGATCTGTCAAAACCCACTAGCTACAGACCAATTGCATTAACATCAAGTATATGTAAGATAATGGAAAGGATGATAACAGAAAGGTTGTCGTAAGAGCTTGAGAAAAGGGGAATGCTGGCAAGTTATCAGAGTGGTTTAGAAAGGGAAGGAATTCCATGGACTCAGTGATTATGTTAGAGACTGAAATAAGGAAGGCCCAGGCAAATAAAGAATCAGTAGTGGCAGTGTTCTTTGACATTGAAAAAGCCTATGATATGATGTGGAAGGAAGGATTATTAATTAAACTGCACAAGATGGGGGTTGGTGGGAAAGTTTTTAATTGGATTAAAGATTTTTTGTTTGGTAGGAAAATTCAAGTTCGGATTGGATCAGAATTATCAAAACAGTACATAGTGGAAAATGGCACACCTCAAGGTAGTGTGATTAGCCCGTTACTTTTCATCATTATGATCAATGATGTCTTCACAAAGGTACCAGTGGATATAGGGAGGTCACTGTTTGCGGATGATGGGGCCTTGTGGAAAAGAGGCAGGAACATGGACCATATAATCAGGAAACTACAAGAAGCAATTGATGAAGTGGTGGAGTGGGGTTATGATTGAGGATGTAGATTTTCAGTAGATAAAACTCAGACTGTATTTTTTACCAGGAAAAGAGTTGAGGTAGGGAAGAAGTTAAGGATGTGTGGGGTTGAATTAGAAAGGGTTGCATCATTTAAATTTCTGGGAGTTATATTTGATTCACGATTAACATGGGCAGACCATATCAGGAAAGTTGAGGAGAAATGTAAAAAAGTAATAAATGTGATGAGATGTTTGACTGGTAGGGAATGGGGAGCAAGTTGTTCAGCTTTGAAGAGAATGTATGTGGCTTTAGTGAGATCTGTGTTGGACTATGGAAATATAGTATATGGATCAGCAGCTAGGTCTCTTATAAGGAAACTGGATGTGATTCAGGCTCAGGCCTTGAGAGTGTGCAGTGGGGCTTTTAAAACGTCACCAGTGTCAGCCCTACAGGTAGAAATGGGAATAATGCCTTTGGAACTAAGAAGGGTGCAACTGATGGCAAACTACTGGGCTAACTTGCAGGGACACAATGATTCTCACCCTGCTAAAGGAGTGTTGCAGAAGTGCTGGGAAAATGGGAGGTTTCAGAGGGATACCTTTAGTCGGGTAGGGAATGATATCGCGAAAGAATGTGGAGTGTTTGATCTGAGGATAAGTCCTTCAGTAGTTTATCCGGTTGTAGCTCCATGGAAGCTTGTATGGCCTGACATAGACTGGCATTTGTTAGTGGTAAAAGGGAAAGAAAGATATAAAACTGATTTGGTAAATGCATTTAACTGTCATGTGATGGAAAAGTATAGTGATTATACTCACATTTATACAGATGGTGCGAAGGAACCTGAAACAGGAGTGACAGGGTTTGGGGTGGTTATACCAGCAAAACAAATTGGAATCAGCAGAAGAACAGCTAATAAGTTAGGGGTGTTTACAGTGGAGATGCTGGCAGTGTTGGTTGCGTTGCAATGGGTGCAGAAAGCCAGACAAGTCAAAGCATTGATATATTCAGATTCATCCTCAGTTCTAGCAAGTTTAAGGTCTTTTCACACAGTCGGCAAGATGTACTTTATGAAGTCCTTCAGTTAGTTACAAGAATTGCAAATCAGGGAGGTCAGGTAAAATTTCTATGGGTTCCAGCACATGTAGGGGTGAAGGGGAATGAGAGGGTGGATGAGTTGACAAAGAGGGCGTTAAAGAAAGAAAATGTGGAAATGCACATTAGTATTAGTAAAGCGGAGGTTAAGTGTGTAATCTGGGAAAAAGTCAACCGAATGTGGCAAGAAAGATGGGACAGGGAGGGGAAAGGGAGGCAGTTATATCAAATACAAAAGAGTGTTGCAGGTACTAGGGTAGCTAATGGAAACAGAAGAGAGGAAATTGTGTGGACTAGGTTAAGGCTGGGGCATTGCGCATTAAACAAAACATTGAAAATGATAGGGAAACACCAGACAGGATTGTGTGAGGAATGTCAGGAAGAGGAGTCAGTAGAACATGTAGTTTTGTGTTGCAGGAAGTATGGGATACAGAGAGAGATGATGAGAATTAAATTAGGGGAGTTGGGGATGCAGGAATTCACATTAAAAGGGTTGCTGGGCATGGGTGAGAGAGCACGTCCGGGTATTTTTAGCGTTTTTAAGGGGTACAGGGTTTTTTTTATAGGATATGACGAATAAACAGGAATAGGGTACTAGGATGGTCAAAGATAGGAGGGTAAAGTGTAGGTTTGTGTGTGTGTGTGTGTGTGTGTGTGTGTGTGTAATTGGGTGAAGGGATTTAGAATATATGTCTAGTGCACATTCCGGAGCAGAGGGTGGCAGTAATGCACCATTAAGCTGGATGCCGACCACCGTGAAACAAGATACAGACAGACAGACCTATGGCAGTGATATGAAACCTGATTCTGAATCCCTAAAGCAAAGGTATTGGCTGAAGGTAAGGACTGCTGTAGTTCAAGAAGGCAACACACTATTTTCTTGAGTAATAGAAGCTTGTCTTGTCAGCAAAATCCATACCACTTTGGAAAGACATCCTTTGCAAAAGTGAAAATTGGTCAAATTAGCATCTGAATATCACAAAGCAGACAAACATTGAAAATAATCTTAATTGTTCTAAGTTGCAGTGTGGATACTTAAAGGGAAGCAAAGCATTTTAAGTGTTTGGCAAGTGGATAACATAAGTCACTATCTAGGGACCAATAAAGTATTTTCACATTGAATACAAGGGCATATATTACACAGTTAATTAACTCAGCCAGTTTATTTTCTCAACTGCTTGGTTGTCCTCTTGGGAGTAATACAACAAAACACATAATCCACAGTTCACTCATTGTTTTCAACTTGCAATGCATTGACCAATCCTCTACAATCAAAGACAGTTGCAAAATATATCTTATCCAGAGCAGATACTCTTAATGTTAGTGCTTAGATTTTTCTTCTGCTTTACTTTTTGCATTGTAACTTTGTTCCCACAAGTGGTAGGAATTTCAGTGCAAAGATCAGTGAGGTACAGAAGATGATTTAAAAATCTGAAAACCACTGCTCAGCAGGAATACTTCAAGCTGCGTACATGATTCACGAAGTGCCCCAATGGGAATCTTCACTTCCTAACTCCACAGATTTTGTGTTGGTCATAGGTCAGTTGGTAACAGTCTTGTTCTTGACTCAGAAGACTTGAGTCCATGTCCCCACTCCAGAGACTTGATCAAAACATCTCAGCAGATGGTCCAACGTCAATGTGACAGAGGCTGGCATCCACTGGAATATATACTTTGATAGAAACATTATGCCTCTCAGGCAGATGCAGCAGGTCACAAAGCAATACATTGAAGTCTCCTCTCAATATTGACATTATTCAAAAAGATATTCGGTAACCGTGGGAGCTTGCTGTGTAAAAATAGCCTGCACTTTTCTTGCACAACAATGAGTACCTTTCAAAAATGTCACTGATGGCACAAACACACCAAAATCTAATTCCCTTTTTTTTTCCCACATTCAATCCGCTGTTTGCCTTGTTGTCACAGCTTTAGTATTCACTCTGAGGGCATCTCATTAATGTGCACAACGCATCATTCAGTCAACTATAACTAAAATTCAACACCAGGTTGCAGAGAAGTTGAAGGGAAAACTTGCCTGTTAGAAAAGTCATGTCTATCAGAGCTACCAGGTACATGAAACAATGATCTCCAGCTTTGATTTAAATAGTAGTAATACAAGGTGAAGAATCAGAGTTAGTGGAGGAAATCTCTGGGATGGCAAGAATCACCATACATCCTCCAAAATCTTATGTTTTCATTAGATCAGCTCTCATTTTTCAAAACTCAAATAATGTTAGTCTTTTTCTAAGGGTTCAAAAGGAAAATGAAATTATTCCTGGTGATATGCTTCCAACATTGATCATATTTGGTTTATTTCAAAAACATTGAAAGCCATTTTTAACCATTTGTTTCTCCAAAAGCAGGTAGCTCAATACTTCTTCTGGGACTCTTCATATTAAACCTGTTCTAACATCGAAATGTACCAAATATTTAATGGCCTAGATAGAGTGGGTGCGCAGAGAATGTTTCCTATAGCTATGGAGTCCAGGACCAGAAAGTACAGCCTTGGAGTACAAGGATGTCCCTTTACGACAGAGATTAGGAGGAATTTCTTGAGCCAGAGGGCGGTGAATCTGTGAAATTCATTGCCACAGATGTCTGTGGAGGCCAAGCCATTGGGTATATTCAAAGTGGAGTTTGATAAGTTCTTGATTCATAAGGGAGTCAAAGCTTACAGGGAGAAGACAGGAGAGGAATAGAAGCTGACAGACCACTAGAAGTGTCTAAAACCAGGGGCGTTGTTTCAAGAAAAGATCAAAAGTTCAAAGTTCAGATTAAATTTATTATCAAAATACATACAATATATGTCACAAAATACTACCCTAAGATTCATTTAAGCAGGCACGCACGGTAGAACAAAGAAGTACAATAGAATCAATGAAAAGCTACACACAAGGACTGACAACTTGTGCAAATGCAAAAAGGTGTGAGAATATTTAGGTCAAAGATTAGAAGAACTCCCTTCCTTCTCAAATTTCTCTGCCCAGGAAGTTTATGGGCATGGATACATTAAGTTATTTCTAGGATTCTGCCAGAGGGTGGCTGTTGATACGTTCCTAATTAGTAAGGGTGTCAAAGGTTACAAGGAGAAAGTAGAAGAATGGGAATGTGAGGGATAATAAATCAGCCAAGATGGAATGGTGGAGCAGACTCAATGGTGCAAGTGGTCTAATTCTGCTCCTATGTCTTATGATCTGACTGATAATACTTTTTTTTGGAATCAAAGGATAATGAAATAAGGCAGGAAAATGGTGTTGAGGTCAAAGATATGTCACAACGTGATCTGATAGCAATTGCTAATAATTTTAGTAATGGAGGCATTTCCTTTGATGGCTTAGATCCCGTGACCTCAAAGCATAAGGTGATAACACATGATGGGGCTTCTGGGAAGAGGATGCTTCAGAAGGCTGATTCTAATCAAAGTCCCAATGGATGGATTTGGAAAGACAATGAAAACCAATGTGGAAGTGACTGATCTGAAATGGAGGAATTCACCCACAATAAGCATTACTTCCAGGAGTAAATGCTATTTATAAGTGACCTCAAAAGAAGTGAGTTTTGGGAGCTGAGTAGAACACAGCTGTGGATATAGTGTGGGTTTATGGTAGAATAACATATACAAAATGTTGGAAGAACTCAACAAGTCAGATAGCAAACAACAGGAATTCTGCAGATGCTGGAAATTCAAGCAACACACATCAAAGTTGCTGGTGAACGCAGCAGGCCAGGCAGCATCTGTAGGAAGAGGTGCAGTCGACGTTTCAGGCCGAGACCCTTCGTCAGGACTAACTGAAGGAAGAGTGAGTAAGGGATTTGAAAGTTGGAGGGGGAGGGGGAGATCCAAAATGATAGGAGAAGACAGGAGGGGGAGGGATGGAGCCAAGAGCTGGACAGGTAATTGGCAAAAGGGGATACGAGAGGATCATGGGACAGGAGGTCTGGGAAGAAAGACAAGGTGGGGGGGAACCCAGAGGATGGGCAAGAGGTATATTCAGAGGGACAGAGGGAGAAAAAGGAGAGTGAGAGAAAGAATGTGTGCATAAAAATGAGTAACAGATGGGATACGAGGGGGAGGTGGGGCCTTAGCGGAAGTTAGAGAAATCGATGTTCATGCCATCAGGTTGGAGGCTACCCAGACGGAATATAAGGTGTTGTTCCTCCAACCTGAGTGTGGCTTCATCTTTACAGTAGAGGAGGCCGTGGATGGACATGTCAGAATGGGAATGGGATGTGGAATTAAAATGTGTGGCCACTGGGAGATCCTGCTTTCTCTGGCGGACAGAGCGTAGATGTTCAGCAAAGCGGTCTCCCAGTCTGCGTCGGGTCTCGCCAATATATAAAAGGCCACATCGGGAGCACCGGACGCAGTATATCACCCCAGTCGACTCACAGGTGAAGTGTTGCCTCACCTGGAAGGACTGTTTGGGGCCCTGAATGGTGGTAAGGGAGGAAGTGTAAGGGCATGTGTAGCACTTGTTCAGCTTACACGGATAAGTGCCAGGAGGGAGATCAATGGGGAGGGATGGGGGGGACGAATGGACAAGGGAGTTGTGTAGGGAGCGATCCCTGTGGAATGCAGAGAGAGGGGGGGAGGGAAAGATGTGCTTAGTGGTGGGATCCCGTTGGAGGTGGCGGAAGTTACGGAGAATAATACGTTGAACCCGGAGGCTGGTGGGGTGGTAGGTGAGGACCAGGGGAACCCTATTCCTAGTGGGGTGGCGAGAGGATGGAGTGAGAGCAGATGTACGTGAAATGGGGGAGATGCGTTTAAGAGCAGAGTGATAGTGGAGGAAGGGAAGCCCCTTTCTTTAAAAAAGGAAGACATCTCCCTCGTCCTAGAATGAAAAGCCTCATCCTGAGAGCAGATGCGGCGGAGACGGAGGAATTGCGAGAAGGGGATGGTGCTTTTGCAAGAGACAGGGTGAGAAGAGGAATAGTCCAGATAGCTGTGAGAGTCAGTAGGCTTATAGTAGACATCAGTGGATAAGCTGTCTCCAGAGACAGAGACAGAAAGATCTAGAAAGGGGAGGGAGGTGTCGGAAATGGACCAGGTAAACTTGAGGGCAGGGTGAAAGTTGGAGGCAAAGTTAATAAAGTCAACGAGTTCTGCATGCGTGCAGGAAGCAGCGCCAATGCAGTCGTCGATGTAGCGAAGGAAAAGTGGGGGACAGATACCAGAATAGGCACGGAACATAGATTGTTCCACAAAGCCAACAAAAAGGCAGGCATAGCTAGGAACCATACGGGTGCCCATAGCTACACCTTTAGTTTGGAGGAAGTGGGAGGAGCCAAAGGAGAAATTATTAAGAGTAAGGACTAATTCCGTTAGACGGAGCAGAGTGGTGGTAGAGGGGAACTGATTAGGTCTGGAATCCAAAAAGAAGCGTAGAGCTTTAAGACCTTCCTGACGGGGGATGGAAGTATATAAGGACTGGATATCCATGGTGAAAATAAAGCGGTGGGGGCCAGGGAACTTAAAATCATCGAAAAGTTTAAGAGCGTGAGAAGTGTCACGAACATAGGTCGGAAGGGATTGAACAAGGGGTGATAAAACCGTGTCGAGGTATGCAGAAACGAGTTCGGTGGGGCGGGAGCAAGCTGAGACAATAGGTCGGCCAGGACAGGCAGGTTTGTGGATCTTGGGTAGGAGGTAGAAACGGGAAGTGCGGGGTGTGGGAACTATAAGGTTGGTAGCAGTGGATGGGAGATCCCCTGAGCGGATAAAGTCGGTGATGGTGTGGGAGACAATGGCCTGGTGCTCCTTAGTGGGGTCACGATCAAGAGGTAAATAAGAGGAGGTATCCGCGAGTTGTCGCTGTGCCTCGGCAAGGTAGAGGTCAGTACGCCAGACTACAACAGCACCCCCCTTATCGGCGGGTTTAATAATAAGGTTAGGATTAGTGCGGAGGGAGTGGAGAGCAGAGCGTTCCGAAGGAGTGAGGTTGGAATGGGGACAAGGTGCGGTGAAGTCGAGACGGTTGATGTCCCGTCGGCAATTAGCGATAAAGAGATCCAGAGCAGGCAGAAGACCAGAGCGGGGTGTCCATGAAGAAGAGGAGGGTTGAAGACGGGATAAGGGGTCATCGGTGGGGGTGGAAGAGTCCTTGCCGAAGAAGTAGGCTCGGAGACGGCGGAAGAAAAGTTCCGCATCATGGCGAACACGGAACTCGCTGAGGTGTCGGCGAAGGGGGACAAAGGTGAGGCCCTTACTGAGGACAGAGCGCTCTGCCTCAGACAGTTGAAGGTCGGAGGGGATGGTAAAGACCCGGCACGGATGAGAGCTGGGATCAGAGGGGGGAGGGGGGAGGCTGGGGGTGTCAGTGGATAGGGGAGGGTTGGGGTGAGAGGAAGATGGAGCCTCTGAGGACCCAGGAGTTGACGGTGGGATCTGAGGAAGACGGGGCTGCGGAGTGGTGGTGGGGGAAGGGGAGACGGGAGTCACAACAGCAGCACATAAAGACCCGGCCTGGAGTTCAAGGCTGGTGTCGCAGTTGGTGGTTGCGCAATCGCTGTGAAGGTGTCAGATAGCATCTGTGGAAAGGAATAAACTGTTGAAATTTCAGGCTGAGACCCTTCATCATGACTTAGGTTTATTGCTGTCACAAGACAAATTTCTTGACCACTAAATTTACATTGAGAAGGCAAGTGTTCCCAGGACCTAATGGGTCTTAAATAATTTGAAGGAATCTTTGGAATGCTCAGGATAGAGTGTTGGAGGATTATAGAATAATTCATTGGGCCACAGAAAAGCTTAATTTTCTCTTGAATCAGCAGCCAATAGGTTTACTCTAGACCTGCAAAACAAAGTACTTTGAAATCTTTAAAATATTAAGTTGCCTTTTTTTATTTAAAACCTTGCTACACATGCTGATATTGTAGTTGAGTCATCCCAAATATGCAGCTGAAGCAGCCCAAGCTCTCCTTAATTTACAAGTAAAATCAGATCAAATATTCTTCACTGGATATGTTGACATGACGGTCATCATAAATGGAACTCTTTGATTTTTAGGGCAGCTGGATTATGCAACAAAAGCAGAATTTCAATACAAGGGAACATGTGCAGTCATCAAGAAGACAAGAGCTTCTGCAGATGCTGGAAGATGCTACAACGATCAATACTTTCCATCCCTTTGATGATCCATGCTCTGCTCTGACTGACAGACGATAATGGTAAGTAATTAAATCATGGGACAAATGGTGTAATTAGAACTTGTAAATCCAAGTGCTGAAAGTGACTGTCAATTTAATAGTTTGTTTGAGATGCACTGCTGTAAGATTAGGAATTTGAATAACATGATGCTTTTTTAAAATTTCTAAATTATTAGTACTTCAGTAAATTGGCAAGAAGAATTTATCTCTTACTTGTTAAATGAGAATGTAGACACAAGAGACTACAGATGGTGGAAGCTGCAACAAAAAACCTGCCTGAGGCTCTTACCGGGTCAGGCAGCTTCTGCAGAAGGAAATGGACAGTTATAGTTTTGGGTTGAGGCTCTTTGTCTGAATTTTAAATGAGAATGTATTGATTCCATTGCAGGGATTTAATAAGAGGCAGATTATTATTATATTGCCAATGTCATCTCGTTCCATTCTTGCCTTTTGTAAATCCCTTTAGGTACAGTTGACATCCCTCTCATCTCTAAACACCACTCTGAGCCCACTGTTGCCAGGCTGACAATATCCTACATTGTCGAAGTTAAAGGCGAGTTTACTGTCACCCGCTGAAATACATACATGCACGGGTGCAATGAAAAGCTTACCTGCAGCAGCATCACAGGGACGTAACAATAAAGATAAAACATTCACAAAAGAAAGATACATTAACATAAATTATAGACAATTTTTACAATTAAGAACAGTTGGAACAGAAGGAAAACAGTGTCTGTTTGAGTGGTCACCGTGTTAATCTGTGGTTATTATGCTTTGATTGTTGGTTCAAATACTGCATTGTTGAAGGGAAGTTGCTGTTTTTGACCATGGTTCTTTGATGATAGAAGTCGCCTTCTTAAGGCAGTGCCTCTAGAAGATATCAACAACGGTGGGGAGGGATTGGGCAGGGTCTCTGCTGCTTCTTATGTGCATTTGCATTTAAATTGCCACACTAGACCATGATGGATCCAGTCAGGATTCTTTCAACAGTGTTAACTTTGAAATTAAACATTAAACCAAGCTTCTTTTTACAAAAGATTCCACAGCCTTATATCGTACATGATGAAAACTCACCTCAGTGGTTGTGCCTACAATAATAACTGGACAATCAGTAAAATAGATACCCTGGTTATAATTTTATTGCTTAAAAGACAACATTACAGCAGCAAGTACTGTACATTTAAGAAAGATGACAGAAGGTGCTTTGGGATGTCCTTCAAGAAATGCTGCATAAACAGAAATGTTTTTTTTAAATTTTCTTTTTAGATTGCTAACCTGAGGTCCATGTTCCGTGGCCAGGATGGCGATCCAAACAGCACAGAATTGCTAAGAAAATGATTTTCGATCCATTGCTGTCTTCTCAAGGATGTTGCTGTGTTGTGTGAGAGTGTCAGATGTTTTTTTTCTCTCTGTGAATTGCCACAGCAGTTTTTTTACCAATTACGAACATACAACTTCATCTGACTTATAGCCATGCTGTCATTCCTGTCAGGAGAGATAATATATTTTCTGTATGTGTGATAAGAGGTGCAAATTAAACAGAATCTTCACCAATCTTAAAAGCAGCCTCAGATGTCACCTTGGCCAATCCTAAAAAGTGAGGTGCCCTTAAAATAGCTATGGTTTCTCTAGAGAGCCGTAATGTGCTGAAAACACTGTAATTAATATCTGTTCAAGCAGTCTGCACTCTTCCAAAAAAAGGGAGTGCTTGTGAGAAGTTCCAAACATACCTTTCCTCAAATTACAATTGTGTGATTTTAATTATCAGAATCTAATCTGAAAGAGAAATTTAGCCTTTTCTCTCTTTTGAGTTATGGTGTATGTTGGTCAGACATGAAGATATCGAATAAATTTTAGAGATACAACATGGAACAAGTCCTCCGGCCCAATGAGAGACACGTTACCAGACAGCCACTTATTTAACCCGAGCCTAATAACGGGACAATTTACAATACTACTTATCCTACTAACCGGTACATCATCGGACCGTGAGAGGAAATTGGAGCATACACAGGAAACCCATGTGGTCACGGAAAGTACATATGAGCTCTTTACAGACGACGCCAAAATTGAACTGCAAGCTCCAATGTCCTGAGCTGATTACGTGTCTCCAGTTATTTTCTACCATTTGTTTCATTTTAAATATTGTAGGTGACATCCGCAGCACTGCATTACTGCCAGACTTTCTGTGTCAGTTTTGGTAAACAACAGGGAGTTTAGATTCCTCTTTATATTGCACCTAGCATGCACAATGACAGCAAGCCATCTGCACTGGTTCTAATGGGCTGTCAACTATACAAAACTTTGGTCAGGTTGCACTTGGAGTTGGTCAGTGCACACTTCTGGTATCTCCATAACAGGGAGGGTGTGAAGACTTTGGAAAAGCTGCAGAAAAGATTCTGCCTGGATTAGATTAGAGATAACGAGCTATAAGGAGAGGTTGGACTCTCCTCAAAGATTCAGGAATAGCTCTTCCCCTTTGAAATCAGAACTCTGAATGAACAAAGAACCCACAAAGATTACCTCACTATTTTTTCTCTTTTTTCACTACTTACTTAAATTTCACTTAAAAAATACAGTTTTTATTATTATGTATTGCAATGCACTGCTACTGCACAACAACAAATTTCATGACATATGCTAATGATATTGATTTTGATTTTGACAAACTTGGATTGATTTCCCTTGAATGTTAGGGGTTGAGGGGAAATTTGACAGAAAGCTAAAAAGTTACACGAGGGATAGATTAGGTAGACTGTCAGAATAATTTTCTCAGGGCAGGAATACTTTTCCTAGAGAACATGGGAGTAATTTTAAAGGACATGCATTAGATCAAGTTTTTACAGTAAGAATGTTGGATACCTGGTACCTGTCATGGTGAAAGCAGAATTAAGAGTGATGTTTATCAATCAAGAAGCTTATCAATGGACACATGAATGCACAAGGAATGGAGGGATGCTTTCAAGAATCACATTTTGTTTCAGAATCACTTTTAATTTTACACTATATAAGAGAGTGATAATAAACCTGATTCTGACATGGATCGTGTGGCTGGCAGAGAAGACTTAGTTTAATTTGGCATTCTATTTGACACATGCATGGTAAATTAAAGGGTTTGTTTCTGTGTTGGACTGTTCTAGATTCTCTAATGGACTATTGTAGTTAGTTATGAAGTAACAAGGAGACTAAAAAAGTCACTTCTGTGAAGGCAGAATGGCAACAACTGTACAGTGCTGTGCAAAACTCTGAGGCAGATGGTGCCTAAGAGCTTTGGCCAGGGTGCCTAAGTTGCACAGTACTATATTTGTTAACGTGGAGCGAGAGTGAGTTTGTAAACCTGGTAGGAGCAAAGGATGTTGGGAATGGCAAAGGTGGAGAGCTGCAGTAAGGGTGCAGGACAGGTGGTGGAGAAAAAGTGCCAGGGGCAGGGAGTGGCATGGGTGCAGACACACCCAGACCTGAGACACCAGGCAATGTCATTTGATTTTAAACAACTGGTCTATTGATCATTACAGAGTGTCTCTCTGCTGCTTCCCGCTCCCTCCCCTCTCCCTTCCCCTTTTCCCAACCATGATTCCCCTCTCCCTGCTGCCTTCCCTCTTGCAGTCCACAATATCAGAATCAGCTTTATCATCACTCACATATTCCATTTGTTTTTTTTGCAGCAACAGTACAGTGCAATACATAACATTACTACAGTACTATGAAAAAGTCTTTAGCACCCTAGCTTTCGATACGTGCCTAAAACTTTTGCACAATACTGCCCATTGTCCAGTACATCACAAGACCATCAGGTTATAAGACGTAAGAGCAGAATTAGGCCATTTGCCCCATCAAGTCTGCTCTGCGATTCAATCATGGCTGATCCTTTTTTCTCCTCCTCAGCTCCACTCTGTGATAAGACCATGTTATATTAATTCAAGGGAACGGGCCATGCAGGCTAAGTTCACATTTTATTGCCACCCTTTGCTGCCTTGGTGAAGCTGATGGTGAGCTACCTTCTTGAACTACTACAGTGCTTGAGGGATGGGTCTACCTACAGTGCTGTTAGGGATTTCCAAGTCAGGATGGCATGGGGAGACTCCTGAAATTAACTAAGTAGTTAACCTAGGAGAGTTGCTGCCTCATAGCTCAAGATACCTGGGTTCAATGCTGACCTCTGGTGTTCTCTGCATGTTCCCCCTTTGACTTTGTCCATTTCCCCAGGTGCTCCAGTTTCCTCACATGTCTCAAAGTTTTATTAACTAGATACTGCAAACTGTAAATAAATTGTAGAATTGGGGAGAAATTGATGGGAATTTAGGGAGAATAAATTAGAGGGAAATT
This sequence comes from Mobula birostris, assembly GCF_030028105.1. Lineage (NCBI taxonomy): Eukaryota > Metazoa > Chordata > Chondrichthyes > Myliobatiformes > Myliobatidae > Mobula > Mobula birostris. Next base: position 187,362,515 of record NC_092376.1, on the reverse strand, counting down.
GGTGGGGGAGTGGATCTGCTCTGTGAGGCAGAATAGATTTGATGGGCCGAGTAACCTTCTTCCATGTTATATTAAAATTGGAAATCTATATAAACCGCTCACTTGCTTCTTCCTCTGCACTTGCTGGCTGATTTGAACATTAATGACAATGTACGTTGTTAACAGATGTTATCATTCTACAAGATACTGACAAAAGCGTTATAAAATGTCACACTCAGAATGAGGTTCAATATCACCAGCAGATGTCATGAAATTTGTTGTTTTGCAGCAGCAAAACACAGTAATAAAAACTATGTCAAAATAAGAAGTATGTATAAAAATAAATTAGATAAGTAGTGCAAAAAGAGAGGGATGTTACTGAGGAGGTGTTCATGGGTTCATTGTCCATTCAGAAATATGATGGCAGAGAGGAAGAAGCTGGTCCTGAAACATTTGTGTTAAATTTTTCTCTCTCTTAAACAGCCTGTCTGAATCGAGGATAATTCACTTCTACTCCAGTTCTGAAGGGTGAGAGATGCCTCTGCATGAGTACTTGTAATCTGGGGTATGGAGAAGTTGTGACACAGCCTACTATACAGCCATTACAGAAAGAAGCATTCTTGTTAGCAAAAGGAGGTCTAAGACAATTGGTGATTTAGGAAATATTCCGGGGTTATGGAAGTTGGATATCATACTTATGGATTAACTAAAATGAGACCCGGTCTTCAGGAAATTAAAAACCTGCACACAATCTAACTTCCAATTTATACCTTGTGGCTAGTGAAATTAATCATTCAGTGTGGGACTGATTCTGCCCCATGAAGTGATATAGGGAAAGACAATGTTCCTCATATTAGAACAAGGTGAAAACCAATTTTCTGAAGTAACTTTCTGGTTGTATATTCATGGAGTCATTCCTCACCACTGTAAAAATACAGGTATATTTTGGGTGTCTGTAAGTTTGTAATCAAAGGCTTTTGGAACGCCAGTATTGAATATTCAAAGAGGTTCTTCTAGCTGCCATTGTAAATATGTAATCTATTAATTTATCTAACTGTATTCCTTATGTTTTTCTAAGATTATGAGAGGTATCAATAGAGTAGGCAAAGATATCTTTATCTCAGGGTTTAAATATCTAATCATTTAAGGTGAGAAGGGGTAACTTTAAAGGAGATATTATAGGCAAGTTATTTACACATGTAGAGTGCCTGGAATCTGTTGCTTCAACTTGTGGTGGAGGCAGATACAATAAGGAATTTTAAGAGTCATTTAGAGAGGCACATTAATGTGAGGACATTGGATAGTCATAAGAGATTTTCTCCATCACCGCATGTGTTTCGTTCAGGTGCTCTGGTTTCCTCCCACAGTCCAAAGGCTTACCAGTTTGTAGGTTAATTGATCATTGTAAATTGCCCGGTGATTAGGCAAGGATTAAATCGGGGGCTGCTGGACGGCACAGCTCGAAGGGACGGAAGAGCCTATTCCACGCTGTATCTCAATAAATAAATAAATAGATAGTTTAGTTGGCCATTTGCTGACTAATTTTTTTCTCATTCTTTCTCATTTTTTTTACACATTCTTTCTCTCACTCTCCTTTTTCTCCCTCTGTCCCTCTGACTATACCCTTTGCCCATCCTCTGGGTTCCCCCCCCCCATTGTCTTTCTCCCCGGACCTCCTGTCCCATGATCCTCTCATATCCCTTTTGCCTATCAGCTGTCCAGCTCTTGGCTCCATCCTTCTCCCTCCTGTCTTCTCCTATCATTTTGGATCTCCCCCTCCCCCTCCCACTTTCAAATCTCTTACTAACTCTTCCTTCAGTTAGTCCTGACGAAGGGCCTCGGCCTGAAACGTCAACTGTATCTCTTCCTAGAGATGCTGCCTGGCCTGCTGCGTTCACCAGCAACTTTGATGTGTGTTGCTTGAATTTCCAGCGTCTGCAGAATTCCTGTTGTTTGCTGACTAATTTACTTGTTTCGGCACAACATTGTGGGCCAAAAGGCCTATTGATGTTCAATGTTAAGTAGGTGATTACAGTAATTGATACTGCAGATTTTTGTTCATTGTTATATTTGCATTGAAGAAGTAGAAAACATCATGTCAGGAGAGTGAGATGCTCTTGGAATCTCCTGGACTCTTCCTCTCCTGGAATTTCACAGTATGAGTAAGACTTGTATTTCTCAACTGCAACTTCAGTGCATGACTCAGTCTTAGTCGCAATATTATGCAGACGCTGATGCACTAATTGAACATTCATACACCCTCCAAGTGAAAAAAGTCTCATTACTCATACTATATCAACATCAATCTCTTCCTTGACCCCCTCCACCTTGATATCTTCCTGTCCTCAAGCTTGCCTCCTTTTATCCCCTTCTCTAATTTTTCCCCTATTCCTTCCCCTCTCCGCTCCTTCTCCTCATTTTTTCCTTATCTTCTAACTCTGTCCCTCTTGATTTTACTCTCGATTCCTCTCCCCACCACCATTATTGCAAGTACTGAGGTAAATACTAGTGTTAATAATTTGAAATATATGCAACTTAATGAGACCATAGTCATAAGTTTGGATATCTTTGAGGTGTAGAATTTATGACTCGTTTGTAAAAGTCTAATATGAAATCTTCAGGGAAACAAGGCCTTCTGCTCAATTCATGAATGCCAACTAATATGCCCACCTAAGCTGGTCACGTTTGCCTGCCTTTGGCCTGTATCCCTCTAAACCTTTTCTATCCATGTACAACACACACAAAATGCAGGAGGAACTCAACGGGTCAAGTAGCCTCTATGGAGGGGAATGAACTGTTGAAGTTTTGGGCTGAAACCATTCATCAGACTTTGTAATTCTGACCAAAGGTCTTGGCCCAAAATGTTGAATGCTTATTTCCCCTTATTGATGATATCTGACTTGCGTAGTAGATCCACAATTTTGTGTATGTTGCTCTGGATTTCCAGCATCTGCAGAATTTCTTGAGCCTGTCCATGTACTTCTCCAATTGATTTTTAAAATGTTGCTATTGTACCTGCCTCAATTTCTCTGGCAGGTCGTTCCATAAAACCATATGACCATAAGATATAGGAGCAGAATTAGGCCATTTGGTCCATTGAGTCTGCTTTGCTATCTCATCATGGCTGATCCATTTTCCCTCTCAGCCCAAACCTCTTGCCTCCAATTTCATTCCAGATATACACCACCCATTTTTTGAACAAATTACCCTTCAAGTCCCTTTTAAGTCTTTTCTCTCTCATCTTAGAGATATGCCCACCATACCCTTTGACTCTGAGCAGATGGGGTTCATCAATGCGGTTGGCAGCTCTTCTAGAAGAAAAAATCTGATTTCATGCCTCCGCTGCCTTGTGGCTATACCTACTCAAGGGGAAAGCTTTGGGAGTAAATTTTGATGAAAAATCCAGAGCTGGAGTCCCTAAGGCAGTCCTATGTTAAGTTCAGCACTGACGGACAACTCCTGTGATGCCACTGATCCCAAACTGTATGAGCCTCTGCCTTTCCTTTGGATTCACAGAGAGGGTGTGATTGCTGGATGGGCACTAACTTGTTTTCCACATCATACTGGCTGACTTCATTATCCAATATTCTGCAGAGACAGCTAGGACACAACATCCATGGTCGATCTCCACCAACGGAGGACATCATTTCTCATGCCCCTTGTGATAATTATACACCTCTGCAAGATTATTTCCTGGTCTCCTTTGTTTTAGGGAGTAAAGTCCTGGTACAACTGAAATCCTAAAAGCCAAATCACATAGTCCAAGAACACAGCAAAGCTAAAAAACTAAATAAGATAAGTTATGAATCAGGGGAAATGGTGGAGAATTTTTATCATCACAATGAATTCTGCTATCTGGCACATATTTTCTGAAAGGGTAGTGAAACAAATTCAATAGGAACATCCAAAAGATATATGTTTTATGGAGTATTGGCTGACAGATTGATGAATACTTGTCATCGGGCTTGTGTCTATTGTAAAAGCTGTTATTTATTGACACAGGTGGCCACTATTTGAATCTCCCATTGTTTGGCTAATGAAGAGAGATTCCATTCTTTACCATCTAGTGTTCCAGGAATGTACGGAATATCCCTGGAGATCTAGGGCTAAATACTGATCTGTATTCTTTTGGAATCTCCTGGGGGAACGTAGGTGCAACTATAAGGAAAATGTTTCCTCAATGACACAGAATGTAAGTGCACAGAGGGGGATTGTGAATCTGTGTGTTATACATCAAAAGAAATCCAGATCCACTGTCAGCTAGCAGAGTTTAACGTGGCTAAGAACTGTGGCAGAAACTACAGAGAGAGTAGACAGTCGGTCAGAGGTGAACGTGGTTCCTGCTCCTTCCCCTCTCTTTTCCCCATTTCCCAACCATGATTCCCCTTTCTCTGCTGCCTTCCCATTCTCAATCCAAAATAGAGACTCATTTCAGAATCAGGTTTATCATCACTAACATATGTCACGAAATTTGTTTTATTTTTGCGGCAGCAATACAGTGCAAAGCATATAAATACTACAGTAGGCAAAAGTCATAGGCACCCTTGCTATACATATATATGTCAGTCGTTTGCACAGTTCTGTAAATGCTTCTTAAATACCACTGTGCTACCTGCTTCCACCACTACATCTGACTGGTATCTGTAGACACCTATCACACGGCGTGAAATACTTGTCCTGCACATCTAGTCAAGTTTATTGTCATTTAACTCTGTACATGAATACTGTCAAATGAGACAATGATCCTCCAGACCAGGGTTTAAAGCACAGTACTCCACATCACACACATATAACACATAATAACCTGGGAAAGTAAGAATTAAATGTACAAATGATTTGCACATAAATAAACAAAGTACTGTACATAAGTTAAATGTTATAGGGTACAGAACAGACTAACCGGAGATAGTTGGAATGTGATGTGGCAGTGGCCGAAGGGGAGAAGCTGTTTCCTAACCTGATCGTTCTTGTCTTAATGCAGCAGAGCCTCCAACCTGATAGTAGGAAGTCATCTCCTTTAAATGTATCCCTCTCACTCTAGTACTTGACATTTCTACCCTGGGAGAGTCTGACCACCCTAGGGTTCTTACAAGTCTCCCCTCAGCCTCCTCCAAGTATAAGAACTTGCTTGATGGTTGACAGGGACTGAAGGTCTCTTTCTCCACTGCATGACCCTAGGACAAAATATATTAATCTTTCCTGTGAGATTGAAACCCTCCTGGATTGCTAAATCAATATTCCACTACAAAGCTGATTGAAAATTGATATGCAAGTGCCAGGTAAGGAATACGACCATTCTAATTCTTCTTTTGACACACTTTACCAATTACAAAGCTCATTACAGCTTAAAGGCTGCAACTCTCCTGTGGAATTATGTTTGAAGTTTACACTTTTATGCACCATGATTCATTTTAATTTCCCCCTCGGAAGCATTTCTTGCAAAAATTATTATGGTCGGCGTCTGGTGAATGTGTTTTACGCTGACTGCCATGTGCATGCAAAAGAAAGGTTACTGACTGGACAAAATAAACTGCGATGCTACAAACTTAATACAGCATAGGTTAATGGCATCCTGGAGGCGCTGTGCTCAGACCTGTGTATCGGTTTAAGCAGGCATGAAGGGGATTCAAGGCTAAATCACTCACGTATAGCTTTAACATTGTGATTACTCCAGTGTCCATATAATTTCAACCATAACATTAACCCACTCAGGACTGAAACAGGAGCTTTAAATCAAAATAAAATTCAGAGAAAAGTACTATTTTTAGATGCTTAAAGGACATTTGAGAAATGACTGTGTAATTCCCAAGTGTGGTCCTTGTATGAATTTAGAAATCTCAATAGCTGATTTGCAAAGGACTACACTCTGAAACACCAAATATTCACAGGCCCTTTCTCTTTACCTCAATTCTAAATTGCCTACCAGAATAAACTATCTTTCAGCATTTTTCCTGTAATTCTAGTATTAATTTTATGTTTCAGTTGTATAAACTCCAGAAAATGCAAGCCCATTTTACTTAGCTCACATTTAAGGTTAACAAAGAAATAAAGAGGGATATAACACAACAGTTGTCCAAAGCACTTTGAAACCAAATGAGCCTGCACAGGCGAAAATTGCAATCTAATGATCTTAAACATGTTAGACGTTTGCATAGATTTCGCATGTCATGTAAAATTTTGACAATCTTTTATAGATGCACAGTGGAAAGTATCTTGATTGGTATGGAAACAGCAATGTCCAGTAATGTAAAAACCTACAAAAAGTGGTGGATACAACCCAGTCCACCATTGGAAAAGTTCTCTCCACTGTTGAGTGCATTTACAAGCAGCACAGGCACAAGAAAGCAAGTATCCATCATCATGGACCAGGCCCTCTCCCCCACAGTCCAGACCATGTTCCTGACTGGCTAATACTGTCAGGTAGGAGATACCGGAGCATTAGATCCAACTCCACCAGATTCAGGGACAGTAATTACCTGACAACCATCAGGTTTCTGAACCAGCATGGATAGCACCACTCACCTTAACACAAAACGGATTTCAATCTACAGACTCACTTGCAAGCTCTCTACAATTCGTGACCTCAGTAGTATTTTTTTCATTTGCACAATTTGTCTCCTTGGAATCATTGAGTCTACTATGAACAAGAGAAAATCTGCAGATGCTGGAAATCCGGCAATGTACACAAGATGCTGGAGGAACTCAGCAGGCCAGGTAGCATCTGTGGAGAAGAGTACAGCTGACGTTTCGGGCCAAAACCCATTATGGTTGTTATTCTATTATGGAATTACTGAGTATACCTGTAAGAAAATAAATCCTAGATTTGTATATGGTGGCATATCTGTACTTTGATAATAAATTTACTTTGAACTTTGGTTATTTGTCAATCTTTGTCTGTTTATGTATAGTTTAAAATTAGTTCTATTGTATTTTTTGATTTTCCTGCAAGTACCTGGAAGAAAATGAATCCTAAGGTAGTAAATGGTGACATACTCTATATGTACTTTAATAACAAATTTACTTTGGAGTTTGATATTTGACTAATGTGAGCGCAGACCAAAATCACTTTATTCATTAATATAAATAGAGGGACTAATTGTGGATAAGACATTAGGGGAAGAGTCCTCTGCCCTCAAGAGGAGTCAAGACCTTTCAGATCTAAAGGAAACAGTGGGAAAGGCCTTAGTTTAAAGTCCAGTTCACAAGATGTCACATTCCACATTGCAGCACCCATTTCATACTGCATTGGTGTGTTTATCTGGGTTCTGCTGATTATAACTTTGGAAAGCTAGCTGAAGCTGACTCGGATAACTAAGTTGAAAAGTACCCCACTATTTGCTTTGTCCTAATTTTCATAGCTAATTAGGGCAGGGGGTACCATAGCGTGAAATCCCACAGATCAGGTTCAAGAATAGCTACTTCCCTTCAACCATTCAGCTCTTAAACCAACTGGCATAAACCTAATCACTAGTTTAGCAACCATTATGACCACTTTGAACACCTTGCACCAAAATGAACTTTATTCTTTTTTAGTTCTAATAGTGTAATTTCTTGTAAAATTGTGTGTCACTTATGCATTTTTTGAGGCCGCTGCTTGTATGATGCTATGTGCCTATGCTGCTGTTGCACGTTTTTAATTGCAACTGTGCACACATGAGCTTGTGGATTTAACAATAATATCAATTTACTCTTAGAGTTCAGTCACAATCTCCTGGATGACTGACTACCTGACAGATAGACCCCGGTTTGTATGGCTGGGTAGTTCTGTGTCTGAGATGATGGTGAGTGGCACTGGAGCCCCACAAGGGACTGTCCTGTCTCCATTTCTGTTCACACTGTACACCTCAGACTCTCAGTACAATTCCAAGTCTTGTCACTTGCAGAAATTCTCTAATGACTCTGCAATGGTTGGGGGGCCTATTAGAGATGAGCAGGAGTCGGAGTATAGAGGACTGGTGGACAAGTTTGTGGAGTGGTGCAGGAGGACATACCTGCTCCTGAATGTCCAAAACCAGGAATATGGTGATAGATTTTAGGACGAAGAGGACTGTGATGAGTCCTGTATACATTCTTGGAGAAAAAGTTGCGGTGGTGGAAGAGTACAAATACTTGGGTGTTCACCTCAACACAGACATGACTGGAAAAGCAACACCAAGGCTGTTTATCAGGAGGGGAGGAGCAGACTCTAATTTCTAAGGACGCTAAAATATTTCAATTTGTGCAGCAAGATGTTGGAGACCTTTTACCAGTCTGTTGTAGTGAGTGCAGTCTTCTTTGCGGCTTTCTGTTAGGGGAGTGACATTATGCTGGTGATGCAAAAAGACTAAATGAACACATTAAAAAGGCTGGATCCGTCCTTGGCTACAACCCAGACTCCTTTGAGTTACTGACGGAGAGGAAGTCTCTAAACAAACTATTATCCATTATGGACAATTCAGCACATCCGTTCTATCATCCTTTTCCCTTTCGAACAGTCTCATTTAGCTCCCCTGTCACAAGGATCGTTACAGAAAATCTTCCCTACCAAATGCAATAAGCATATACAACAGTTCATCTTTGTGCGCAGGAGAACACACATCATAGTACAATAGTTGCTCTTTTATTATTTCATATTATTGCACATTGGTAAATTATTATTTTGTATGTTATTATTCTGTACTTTATTATTAGTTAAGTCTGCACACTGCTAAGTGTGTTTTTAAATGTTGCTACTGTAACAAAAGAATTTCCCACTCAGGATCAATAAAATGTTTCTTCTTCTTCTTCTTCTTCTCCTTATTATTATTATTATTATTATTATTAATGCCTTTGCTCTTCAAAGAGAGCACAAACTATACACATGCCAAGCATCTCTTGGTATCCATTGACCAAACCTTATTAAGGTCTTGGGAGTCCTTGTGCAGGATTCCCTAATGGTTAGCTTGCAGGTTGAGTCGGTGATAAGGAAGCCAAACGCAATGTTACCATTCATTTCGAGAGGACTAAAATGTAAGTGCAAGGGGGATAAGATGCTGAGGCTTTATAAAGTCTTGGTTAGACTGTACTTGGAGCACTGTGAACAGCTTTGAGCCCTTATCTAAGAAAAAATATGTTGGCAATGGAGAAGGCCCAGATTTGGTTCACAAAAATTATTCCAGGAATGAAAGGGTTAACATATGAAGCGCGTTTGACGGCTCTGAGCCTGTACTTGCTGAAGTTTAGAAGAATGAGGGTGGAATCTCATTGAAATCTATTGAATATTGAAACTCTAAAATAGAGTTGATGTGAGAGGAGTTGAGATCGAAAGGGAACAGCTTCAGAGGAGAAGGAGGTCCATTTAGAACAGTGATGAGGAGGAATTTCTTTAGCAAAAGGGTAGTGTATCTGTGGAAATTATTGCCACAGATGGCTGTGGAAGCCACGTCATTGTGTATATTTAAAACAGAGGTTGATAGGTTCCTGACTTGTAAGGATGGCAAACGTTATGGGGAGAAGGTAGGAGAATGGAGTTGAAGGGAGGTTATCAATCAGCCATGTTGGTACGGTGGAGCTGACTCGATAGGCCAAGTAGACTAATTCTGCTCCTATGTTTTATGGTCTTCTGATCTTATGTCCAAGTTAATTAATGAACATCCAAACCAACACTTCAATTTGCTATCACAAGGCTGAAGCTCTGCTCAAGATACCACTATCCTAATATCATAATATCAGGCTCAACTTGCCTGCTCTCATGGATATATGGTAAGTTTATTCAAAAGTATAAATGTATTCTCCATATTTTTTCTTACTTAAGTATTTGTAAAACAGTTTGAATTTGTAGTTGATAGGATACAGGTAGTACTTGTTCAACTTCACCTCCAAGTTGACCGAGATCAATGCTTTTGTGGGTTTACCTTGTGTCTTTCTTTTGATCTTTGTAAGCATTGTGTTTGCAGATGTGTACACTGAACAAACTTCCTGAAGGACAAAACTCAACCTTCATGTTTTTTTGTGAGTTGCGATACAAAAGGGATCCTCGTGTCACATTTTACTTTCTTGTTTGGCTCAAACTGCACCCACATTTCTTATAGAACAACAATCAATGATCAAGGATCAATATTGTTTGACATATTCATGTATTAGAGATTAGCTATTGTGTGTTGATCAGAGTGTGAAAATCCAACAAAAGAAACAACATTCAACAATTATAAAAAATAGAGAATTAAATGAAAACAAAAGTTTGAGGATAAAGGACAGACATGAACTAAAATATGTATAAATACATAAATAGTAACATGTATTTAAAATGCGTTATAAAATATGGTTTAAATTGTTTTCAGTGAAAAGAGTAATGGATAGGAGGTCAGGCTAACTGAAGTTCAAAGTTCAAAGTAAATTTATTATCAAAGTACATATGTCACCATATAGAACCCTGAGATTCATTTTCTTTCAGGCATTCTCAAAAAATCCAATAACCATAATAGAATCAAATGGCTAAAATGGTTCAATTTAATATCAGAAATATATGCGATATACAACCTGAAATTTTCACTCTTCGCAGACATCTCGGAAAGAGAAAATAAAAAAACAGAGAATTAATAACAGAAACATCTGAATCCCAAAGCTGAACAGGGCAGAAAAATAGTGTGCCAAAGACAAGAAACTGCAGCTATAAGAAGAAAGAGAAAGTAAAGAAATAATAATAATAATAATAATAAATATTGAGAACATGAGATGAAGAGTGCATGAAAGTCAGTCCATAGATTGTGGGAACAGTCAGTGATGGGGCAAGTGAAGTGAGTGAAGTTGTCCAATTTGGCTCAAGAACCTGATGGCTGAGGAGTAATAAAAATTCCTGAACCTGGTGGTGTGAGTCCTAAGGCTCCTGTTCCTTCTTCCGTTGTTATTCAAGGGATCCCTTCTGGAAAGTGCTATAGGGATACTTATACAAAAATCTTCATGGCGTCTTGCTAGTGTAGTGTGGGAAGAGAGCATTACCTGGGTGGTGGGTCCATGATGATGGATGAAGCTATCTTGTGGATGCTTCATGTAGATGTGCTCAATGATGGGGAGGGCTTTACCCATGATGGACTAGGCTATATCCATTACATTTTGTAGGATTTTCTGTTCAAAGGCATTGGTGTTTCCATACCAGGCCGTGATGTAACTCTCAATGCACTCTTCACCACACATCTATAGAAGTTTGTCAAGGTTTTATATGTCATGCCAGATTTACACAAGGAAGTAGAGGTGCTGCCATGCTTTTTTCTTAATTGCACTGATGTGCTGGGCCCAGAACAGGTCCTCTGAAATGATAACACCAAGGAGTATAAAGCTGCTGACCCTCTGCATCTCTGATCCTCCAGTGAGGTCTGGCTCATGGACCTTGGATTTCCTCACTTCAAGTCAATAACCAGTTCCTTGGTCTTGCTGACATTGAGTGAGAGGATGTTGTTGTGGCACCACTCAGCCAGATTTTTGATCTCCCTCCTATATGCTTCTAGAACACTTGATCAGATTAACTACATGGGGAAAGACTGTTAAGATGGCATGGTTTGTATAATGCTTTCCAGAAGGAGCTTTTGCTAAAGTCAGTTTTTAAGCTATTAATAACAGGCTGTTTTGTTCAGATGCCACCAACATTTACTGGTAAGGTCCAAGCATTAAAGTATTATTATCTCAGACGCATCTTCCCTTTAATATGACTGTCCTATAAAAATTGCTATAGCAAGACGGCATGAAGATTTTTGTATAAGTATCCCTATAGCACATTCCAGAAGGGATCCCTTGAGTAACAACGTAAGCAATGAGTAATTTTTTAAAATTATATAATTGAATTGTGACTTAGAATCACTTGAAATCATAAAAGGCAATGCAGGGGTGGCATGATTAGCACAATGCTTTACGTACCAATGATATAGGTTCAAATACCACCGCAGTCTGTAAAGAATTTGTACGTTCTTCCCATGACTGCATGGATTTCATTCAGGTGCTCCAGATTGCTCCCGCAGTCCAAAGACATATCGGTAGGCTAACTGGTCTTTGTAAATTGTCCTGTGTTAAAGCTAGAGTTAAATCGGGGTTTGCTGGGTGGTGTGTCTTCAATGGCTGTAAGTGCCTATTCCATGCTGTTTCTCAATAAGTAAGTATATGCTTCTTTTTCTCACTAGGTTATTTGAACTGGAGTTCAGCTTTTACTCTCTCTTGATGTCTTTACAATTCCCAACAGGCCTAATGAAATAAAAATCAAAGGGACCTAGAGTTACATTCTCATTTCTGTACCCTGGAGTTCTAAACCTAAATTATAAGCTCCTATCTTGGCAGATAACTCTTAAGTTCTGAAAAAAGAATGCATCACTACACAAAAGGATTTTGAGATGGTCGGACATGATGCGTTACTGCGTCGAGGAGAATATTATTAATTGCAACTGGTGCTGGGACCCAAATGATTTGGTAGTGGGTGGGAATCAAACCTAACACAATCTTCAGCTTCTCAATGCAGCAACATAACAGCCAATGCTATTACCAGCTAAGGATATTACTGTGTGCTTACCTTAAAAGGCAACATTTGCTGGTTAAAGCTTAAATGATTTTGAAGCATTTTTTGGACTATGCTTGGGTTATAGCCCTAACTAATTTCTATTACCATTTAAGGTGTGCTATAGTAAGGCTTGTCTTGCAGCTTAGAAGATTAGATGATCTCATTGAAAAACAAAATTTTTAAGAGCGTGTGATGAACTGCTGAGGGGTCCCGCTCTCAAGATAAAGGATTGGCCAGTTAGAACTGAAGTGAGGAGAAATGTATTTATTTAGAATATTGTGAGTGTTCGGAGTTGTCTAGTACAAGATAAGTGGTTCATCAACTTTAATAGAACATATAACAATACATCATAGTACAGCCAATATGTTGTACCCACTTCATGGTTGAAAGAAAAATGGAGGGTTAAGCTGGGACGAATGGTTAAATTGACCTCAGGTAGGTAAGAAGGCTGGCACAATATCAAGTGCTTGTACTGTGCTGTGATGATTATATTCTACTAGTTATTTATTTAAAGCATTGTGTATTCAAAATAATTTGCTGCACTTAAAACTCCAATAATTAATTATCTGTAATATATAATTTCAATAACATAAAATAATCTTCAGATGCTGGGGTCAAAGCAACATTCACAACACGCTGGAGGAACTCAGCAGGTCGGGCAGCATCCGTGGAAAAGATCAGTCGACGTTTCGGGCCAGAACCCTTCGTCAGGACCCTCCTGACGAAGGGTTCCGGCCCGAAACGTCGACTGATCTTTTCCATGGATGCTGCCCGACCTGCTGAGTTCCTCCAGCGTGTTGTGACTATTGCTATATTTTCAATAATATGTACTGAAAAAGGAATAAAAATATCTTAGGTATTGGGACCAGCAGTAAATAAGCTATGGAACACAGTATAGGTATCCAGTTTAAACTTGATCATACGACTATAAAGACAAAGGAGGAGAGGTATGCTATTTGGCCTATTGAATCTGACCAACCATTCCGTTACAGATAGAAACATAGAAAATAGGTGCAGGAGTAGGCCATTCGGCCCTTCGAGCCTGCACCGCCATTTATTATGATCATGGCTGATCATCCAACTCAGAACCCTGCACCAGCCTTCCCTCCATACCCCCTGATCCCCATAGTCACAAGGGCCATATCTAACTCCTTCTTAAATCTAGCCAATGAACTGGCCTCAACTGTTTCCTGTGGCAGAGAATTCCACAGATTCACCATTCTCTGTGTGAAGAAGTTTTTCCTAATCTCGGTCCTAAAAGGCTTCCCCTTTATCCTCAAACTGTGACCCCTCATTCTGGACTTCCCCAACATCGGGAACAATCTTCCTGCATCTAGCCTGTCCAATCGCTTTAGGATTTTATACGTTTCAATCAGATCCCCCCTCAATCTTCTAAATTCCAACGAGTACAAGCCCAGTTCATCCAGTCTTTCTTCATATGAAAGTCCTGCCATCCCAGGAATCAATCTGGTGAACCTTCTTTGTACTCCCTCTATGGCAAGGATGTCTTTCCTCAGATTAGGAATCCCTCTCTCTCAACTCGTCTCCTGCCTTCTCTCCATAACCTTTGATGTTCTTACTAATCAAGAGCCTATCAGCCTCAGTTTTAAAAATACCAAACGACTTGGCTTCCACCACTGTCTGTGACAAGGAATTCCACAGATTCACCACCCTCTGGATAAGTAAGTGCCCCCTTATCTCTGTTCTAAATTAACGTCCCTCTATTTTGAGGTTGTCAGGAACAGGATCAGAATCAGAATCATGTTTATTATTTCAGCCATGTGACATGAAATTTGTTAACTTAGCAGCAGTAGTTCAATGCAATACATAATCTAGAAGAGAAAAAGAAAAAAAAATGATAATAATTAATGAACAAGTAAATCAATTACATATATTGAATAGATTAAAAAACATGCAAAAAAACTACTGTGTATTTTTTAAAAAGTGAGGTAGTGTCTAAAGATTCAATGCCTATTTAGGAATCGGATGGCAGAGGAGAAGAAGCTGTTCCTGAATCGCTGATTGTGTGCCTTCAGGCTTCTGTACCTCCTACCTGATGGTAACAGTGAGAAAAGGGCATGCCCTGGGTGCTGGATATCCTTAATAATGGATGTTGCCTTTCTGAGACACCGCTCCCTAAAGATGTCCTCGGGGTCTTGTAGGCTGTACCCAAGGTGGAGCTGACTAGATTTACAACCTTCTGCAGCTTCTTTTGGTCCTGTGTGGTACATCCTCCATACCAGACAGTGATGCAGTCTGTCAGAATGCTCTCCATGGTGCAACTATAGAAGTTTTTGAGTGTATTTGTTGACATGCCAAATCTCTTCAAACTTCTCGTAAAGTATAGTTGCTGTCTTGCCATCTTTATAACTACATCAATATGTTGGGACCAGGTTAGATCCTCAGAGATCTTGACACCCAGGAATTTGAAGCTGATCACTCTCTCTGCTTCTGATCCCTCTATGGGGATTGGTATGTGCTCCTTTGTCTTAACCTTCCTGAAGTCCACAATCAGCTCTTTTGTCTTACTGACTTTGAGTGCCTGGTTGTTGCTGTGGCACTACTCCACTAGCTGGCATATCTCACTCCTGTATGCTCTCTCGTTCCTAGAGGCCCCTACCAAAGGAAACATCCCCTTCACATCTACTCTATCCAGGCCTTTCAACATTCGATAGGTTTCAATCAGATCTCTCTCTCCATTCTTCTAAACTCCAGCGAGTACAGGCACAGAGTCATCCAATGCTTCTCATACGTTAACCTTTTCATTCATGGGATCGTTTTTGTGAATATCCTCTGGACCCTCTCCAATGCCCACACATCTTTTTCTGAGGTAAGTGGCTGAAAACTGCTCACAAGATTTCAAGTACCTAGTAAAGCCTCAAACTTATGCAAAGGAGTGTAACACAAATGAAGAGCTGACCAGAATATTTCCTATTTCCTATTTGCTTCTGTTATTACTAAGTTGGTTATCCAGCTGCAAAGATTCTCGGGATGATCACGATCCAAGAACACAATACATCTGGCCCAATTATTTGTGTTTTCAAGTCTCAGTTTACTGCATATTGCCAATTCATTAGCAATGGTGGTGAACAGACCGTGAATAATCAGAGGATTCACTTGGATGCCAGTGAAGGTTTACTTTCTGCTTTAGCATGCTTTATCTTAGAATACCATCTTTCCATTAGAAAAGATAACAGCGCAGAGAAAATTGAATGCATTCAGAACCTCTTGTGAATGAAATTATGGGCATTTTTCTTAAAAAAGAAACGTTGTAAGTTTTAAAATAAATTGAATTGAAGAATGGATTAGAGTTCCAGTTTTTTATTTAACTTTCCCATTTTTAAAATACAAAGTTATTTATAGTTTTCTTCTGTGTTTCCTCATTTATGCCCAACGGCATTCCTGGGTCCAGATAGATTATCTCAGCTGGAATGACAAGCAAGTGAGGTATAGCTATTTTTGTGATGTTAGCACTTGTGCATTCAACCAACAATAACAGAATGTACGAGCATTCGAACTCAAAGCAGGAAGAGGCCATTCCTTATTTAAACATGTTAATTCCAGATTTACTTAGTTACTTGCATTTAAATTCAGAGCTTTTATAGTAAAATTCAAATTCATGTCCACAAGTTGATAACACTCATTGTGTAAGATACAGTTCCAGAATTTTAACTATGATGACGCTGTACAATGTTACCTTTGGGTCTAGCCAAAGGAATTGGCAACTCCATCAACCAAGAAGTAATCAATGGTTCAATGGTTCTATTCAGTATCAGAGAATGTATACAGTATACTACCTGAAATTCATACTCTTCACAGGCATCCGCAAAACAGAAGAAAAGCCCCAAAGAATGAATGACAGGAAAATGTTAGAACACCACCTGCCTCATCAAAAGCATCAGCCCTCCCCCACCATCCACCATGCAAGAAATAGGAAAGCTCCAAAGAGACCATGATCTATATACCATTCTGTACCGAAAATTATTTCATTGATTTTCTTTGTGACTTGAGTATTGCTGCCCAGGGATTATGTTACTGGGTTGATATCCTAAGGGCTGAGCTATAGATCTACTGATGCAAATTCAAGTCCCATCACAGATACTAGAGAACGTAAATTTAACTAATTACATAATTCTTTTAAAATACTAACGTTAGTAATAACAACTTCATGAAACCTGGATTACTGGTTAATAAAAATCTGGTTCATAGACCC
Organism: Mobula birostris; assembly: GCF_030028105.1. NCBI lineage: Eukaryota > Metazoa > Chordata > Chondrichthyes > Myliobatiformes > Myliobatidae > Mobula > Mobula birostris. The sequence continues at coordinate 187,345,824 of NC_092376.1, read as the reverse complement.
TGAAATATAAACTTCTAAAATTGATAATCCCAGTTGTAACTTTCAAAGAGCAACAATTAGTAATATCTTTCAATAGCCCGTGGCAGTGAGGGTTTTTGGGATCATCTTCAAATAGCTGGGTAAGAGATGTAAAATCGATGTCTCACTGCCTCAGTAAAACAGCCACCATAATCAAGAACTTCCCCCATCCTGGACATTCTCCCTTCTTCCCCCTTCCAAAGGCAGAAGAAACAAAAGCCTGAAAATATGTACTACCAGGCTCAAGGACAATTTCTATCCTGCTGATATATTACCATTGAATGTCTTGTCTTTGTATAACGAGGTAGACTCTTGAACTCAGAGTAAATATATTATCAAAGTGGGCAAATTGAGATTCATTTTCTTGCAGGCATTTACAGGAAAATAAAGAAATGTAAGAGAATTAATGAAAAAAATCACCTCATGATCTACCTTACTCAGCACTTGCACCTTGTAGTCTCTATGCATTACACCTACTCTGTGCCTTTACTCAGCACTCTGTGCAGAAGCTTTCCTACTGTACCTTGGGACATGTGATCATAATAAATTAATAAACCAATAAAGATGCCCCCAGTATCAGAAGGGTGTGATAGGCTCATAGAGACGGGGAAGGAAGAATCAAATGAACTGGCGTTGCTGAATTTGTCATTTGAATTTGACCTGAAATATTAACTCCTTTTCTCTTTCCATAAACAGCGACTCATTCACTAAGTGCTTCCATCATTTTCCGTTTTTGTTTTGATGACCTGGTGACTTTGGTTAACTCATCAGCTGCTTGAGTTTTGAGGATGAGATGAGACAATGGTCGTGTACAACAGTGAGCATTTTCTTATATTACAGCAGGCTAAGGTAAGTTATAACCTTTTACACACATTTCATCTACATAGGTACTCTAAGTGGTGCATGGTAGCGTAGTGTTTTGTGCAACTCTATGAGAGCTTGGGGTATCCTGGAGTTCAGAGTTCAATTCCCACAGTCCAAAGAGGTACCGGTTTGTAGGTTAATTGGCCATTGTAAACTGTCCTGTGATTAGGCTAGTGTTAAATAGGTGGGTTGCTGTATGGTGCTACTTGTTGAACTAGAAGAACCTGTCCCATGCTGTATCTCTAAATAAATAAATGGCATCTCAGTAGTGGAGGAGGAAGTGGCAACAGTAAACCTTTTGCAGATCTAACACCATAACTTGAACTTTGCCAGGTATGGATCAATAGGCAGCAATTAAAGTAACTAGTTCCTTTCCATACGGTCTGTCAGTATCTTTTGGTTGTGACATGAAACTTATCTACATGCCAACTCTCTTGGTGGAAACAACAGATCTCATGATGCTATTTTGAAAAGAAAGAGAGCTTTTCTTAGCATCGAAGCGCATGCACATCCCTCTTGCAGTATCACTAAAGAAATGCTTCACCTGCCTATTCACTTCGTTCCTCTCCTCCATTCAGGACCCTAAACAGTTCTTCAAAGCAAGGCAACACCTCACCTGCAAAGCTGTTGGGGGGGTCATCTATTGTATCTGGTACACTGAATGTGGCCTCATCTACATTGGTCAGACCCGATGTTAATTGGGCGACTGCTTTGTTCAGCACCTCTACTTCATCCAAAAGAAGCAAAATTTTCCAGTGGCCAACCATTTCAATTCTTATCTCCATTCCCATTCTGACATGTCAGTTTATGGCCTCCTCCTCTGCCATGATGCGGCCCCTCTCAAGTTGGGGGAGCAACACCTCATATTCTGTCCAGGTATCATGAAAAGTGATGGCACGACTATTGATCTCTCCTTCCTATAATTTTTCCCTTGCCACTTCTTCTATTTTTCAGTCTGGCCTCTTACTTTTTCTCTTCACCTGCATTATACACCCACTGGCACCCCTGGTCCATGCTCCTCACTTATCAGATGTCTCCCAGCTTCTTACTTCATGTCCCTTCCCCCATCCACCTGGCTTCACCCGTCACCTTTTAGCTTGTCTTCCTTCCTCTCCCTCTATCTTCTTATTCTGACATCTTCCCCCTTCCTTTCCAAACTTGAAGAAAAGTCTTGGCCCAAAATGTCGACTGTTGATTCATTTCGATAGATGCTGCCTGACCTGCTGAGTTCCTCCAGCATTTTGTATTTGTTGCTCATTAAAGATGAAGCTGGAGCCTCTGGGATCTTATGATTATTTCCTACAACCGCATATTGAAAGCTGTGGAGCATCTCACATGAAGTGTAATTCAATGTATAAATGAAGGTCCAAATTGCAACACATTTGGTCTCCTGTGTCTCCATTTGTACAAAGCTCTTTTTCACAATTAAAATGTTGCTTTTCGAAAGCATGAGATTAGACACTGGCTCCATCAAAATTTCTTCTTAAATTAAAATGAAGTGTTGTCAGGCGAGACGTCATTGTATAATAAGTTGAAGCCCTTGGACAGTTTAATCAACACAGAATTAATTATTCAAATAGCATCAAGGCAACAACACCTATCCCTGAAAGAAAAACTATGTTTTTCTTCAATGAAGTTGGTCTTGGGCAGTGTTGTTAACTATTGTACGTTTATATTCTATAAAATTTTGTTACTTCCAACTGCCTCATGGAGTTGAATAGACATATTCCTGTCTCCAATCTTTTTTTTCTGAAGTTGATCATGGTATTTATTATTTGCTAAGGAGGAGAGACTAGGTGAATAAATATCAATTGCATGGAAACCAGGACCATCAAGGAATTAAATTCAGAATCCTTTTAATATCACTGGCTTATGTTGTGAAATTTGTTGTTTTGTGCAGCAGTGCAATATAATATATAAAAAGTACTGTAGGAAATATAAATTAAAACATTAAAATAAATAAATAGTAGAAAAAAGAGTAAGAATAGTGAGATTTTGTTCATAGGTTGGTTCATTGTCCTTTCAGAAATCTGATGGCAGAGGGCAAGAAGCATTTCCTAAATCATTGAGTGTGTCTTCAGGCTCCTGTGCCTCCTCTCTGACAGCAGTAATGAGAAGACAGCAAGGAGGATTAGCATTCCAATACAGGATCTTTGCAAAATATTCTTGGCCCTTTATTCCCATGAATTCGGTTCTGATGGGCAGGCTCAGGCTTGGTGAGTAAGCTCAAGAACAGCTTCTACCCGACTTTTAGAACACCTTGAATAGATTACTTAACAAAAAAATTTGAGTTAGAATCTGGTTGTATCACCAGCATGCTGTATGCCATGAAATTTGCTGACTTCGTGGCAGCGATACAATGCAATATATAATAATAGAGAACAAAAACCGCGAATTACAATAAGTATATATATATATTACATAGTTAAATTAAATTAGTAGTGCAAAAATAGAAATAAAAAGTAGTGAGGCAGTGTTCATGGATTCAATGTCTATTCAGAAATTGGATGGCAGAAGGGAAGAAGTTGTTCCTGAATTGCTGAGTGTGTGCCTTTCAGGTTTCTGTATCTCCTTTCTGATGGAACAAGGCATCATCTGGGTGACGGGGGTCCTTAATGATGAACGCTCATAATAATGAACTTTTGATCTTTCAATCTACCTCGTCATGGCCTTGGTGCTTTATATATTAACTTACAGTGCACCTTCTCAGTAACTGTGGCACTATATTCCAGTCATGTTGCAGAGTTTAACCCAAAACATTGACAATTCCTTTCCTTCCACATATGCTGCTTGACCTGCTGAGTTCTTCCAGCAGATAGGTGCTCCAGCATCTTCAGTCTCTTGTGTCTACACTATATTCTGCATCATTTTGCTTTTGTTTTTGTACTACCTCAATATACTTGTGTAAGGAATAATTGTCTGGATGGCATGAAAACAAAGGCTTTTCATTGTATTTTATTACTTGTGATAATAATAAACCAAGTACCAATTATCAAGACTCCTCAGAAATTTGAAGTAGAATATTGAAATCAATTTAAAAAGCTGTTCATGGCAACCATGAAACTATTGGTTTTATAAAAATAACACTAAAAAAATTGGTTTGTTAATGTCTTTTCACTGATTCTTGAGACTTTGGCGAAAACATGTCCCACTAAGAAAAGTGCTGATTCTGTTGAAAATCAATAACATTTTTTTATTTAAAATAATCAGGGTTGATCATCTGAGGGTCTTTTGAACAAATGCAACATTTTTTCATATGTTTGTTTTTAATCTTATAAATTATATGATTATATGATAGCCCAGAACCCACAAAATCAGTTGTCCTTAGGCAAGAGATTATCATTTCAATTTGATAAAAAAGTGTGAAAAAATTATTTAATATGTATAATATGTATGCCAGATGAAAGAGTAGAGTGAAAAACCCCTTTAAAACTAAAAGCAGTGAACTTTCAACAATATTCACTCTTATTTTGTGGTTGCTCAAAACATGTCCCAACTTTTCGTCAACACTGTCAGATATTTATTTTAAAAAAAGCAATAAAATCAGGCAACCACATGGTCAGCTATATTCCTGAGGACCCCCTTTCCACCCTCCACATCTGCTAAATGCAACAAGGTCAAACAAGCTCCTGTAATTTTGCTATTTTTCTATAATTTTTTCATATTTATTGATGTTGCTACTGTCTCTTTTGTATAGAAAGAATTATTTTAAATTATAACATAAGTTTATGCATTTTCAGTAGAGGCTAGAGGCAGCTAGCAACAGAGGGAAAGCAAGATGGCTCCTGTATACAACTCGTGCATGTCATGTGAAAAAGTGTGTTTTTCTGTCTGACAGTGGTGACACATAGTTTGACGGTGTTGACAAAACATCCAAATCATCCTCAATGGAAGCTTGAATATAATTTATGATCACAGTGAGTAGTAATATAAGACCATAAGACAGGAGAGAAGAAGTCGGCCATTCAGCCCATCGAGTCTGCTCCGCCATTTTATCATGAGCTGATCCATTCTCCCATTTAGTCCCACTCCCCCGCCTTTTCACCATAACCTTTGATGCCCTGGCTACTCAGTTACCTATCAATCTCTGCCTTAAATACACCCAATGACTTGGCCTCCACTGCTGCCTGTGGCAACAAATTCCATAGATTCACCACCCTCTGACTAAAAAAATTTCTTCACATTTCTGTTCTGCATGGGCACCTTTCAATCCTTAAGTCATGCCCTCTTGTACTAGACTCCCCCATCATGGGAAACAACTTTGCCTCATCCACTCTGTCCATGCCTTTCAACATTCAAAATGTTTCTATGAGGTCTCCCCCCATTCTTCTAAACTCCACAGAATACAGTCCAAGAGCGGACAAACGTTCCTCATATGTTAACCCTCTCATTCCCTCTCATATGGCTTGAAATGTTTCATTAACCTCTTTATTTATAATATACAGAATTTCACCTTTATTTCTTCCACACACAGGCCTACAATATTTCTGCTATATATATATCCCCAATGACTAAAACCGTAAATGAATTTAGTTGCACCATTTCATAATCACTTTATAAAATTTCACCAAATTAAACATAATTAAATTCATCGTAATTCCATTAAATTCTGACCTTCCTTTTATGTATTTTAGGAAGCTATGGCTAGGCAGCAGCTATCAGTGGAGGAGCAAAGGAGAAGAAACAGGGATACCAAAAAATGCGGAGAGAAAAAATATCTAGTGAGCCAGAGTTGAAGGAGGAATACCTGAAAAAGGAAAAGCAAAGATAGAAGAAGAGAATAGAGGATGGGAAGATAAAAACTATCAGTGATTTGAATGAAAGGGAAAAGAGGGAGGCGGAGAAGATGGCGGCGTGACGCAGCGCGCACGGCCTCTCCGGTGATGAATATTTGTTATATGTCAAATTGGAGGCCGTGCACAATTCTGATTTGAGGGAGGAACATGACAGCACGGAGGAACATCTGGTGAAACTTCTGAAATGCCTGCTGCGCTGCTGCTGCTACTGTGTGATCCGAAATCTCCGGAGGGGAAGGCCCCGAATCCTTGGCTTTGCCTGTTGCTTGGCGGCTGGGGCCGGGGTCGAAGCACTCGGCAGAGATGATGCTCGGTGCTCGGTGTAGGAGGGCTGGTTGGAGGCTCAAAGTTTTCAGACGGACTCAGAGTCAGTCTGTGGTCGGGTGCTTCCAGGATACTGCATCGGCAAGTTTGCGGCACTGGAAGCTCATGGCAGGGAGAGTTTCTTCCTTCTACTGTCTGCATGAGATGTTGGGGCTATCGGGACTTTGAGACTTTTTTTTACTGTGCTCATGGTCTGCTCTTATCAAATTACGGTATTGCTTTGCACTGTTGTAACTATATGTTATAATTATGTGGTTTTTGTCAGCTTTAGTCTTGGTCTGTCTTGTGTTTCTGTGATATCATACTGGAGGAACATTGCATAATTTTTTAATGCACGCATACAATACTGAGTGTCCTCATAATCTAATCAAATCTAATCTAATCTAAGAGAAAGGCATGGAAATGTAGACAGCAAGAATCAAGAGAGCATAAGAGAGATCTGATGGAGGAAATGGAGCAGGAACCCCAGAGTGGTCCTGACGGGACTACGACAGTTATATCTGCTGGTGTCATTAATTGTGGAGATTGGCTTGCAGTCATTTATGACCAAAATTGGTGGTTAGAAAAAGCTGTCACTGTGGATGCTCATCAACAAGATGTTCAAGTGGAGTTTCTCCACCCTCATGGGCCCAACACGCGCTTCCATCCAAAACGAAGTGGAAAGGATATGTGCTTCGTACCAGTTGAAGATATTCTGGTCAAACTGATGGAGCCATCATCACCGGGTCATGCAAGCAGGATGAGGGAGACCTGCCACCTGTCTGCTGAAGTCATGGACTTCATAGAGGAGGAGCATATTAATCGTCTACTTCCTGATGATGCTGACTGAATGTTTTCGAAAATTTTCAAGCCCAGAAATGGATGGAATTTTTTTTTAGTTCCTGGTGTGTTTACTGATGTTTATGCTTAAACAACACAGTTGGACTGTAGTTTTTATTTTGCTGTTTACAGTTGTTGTTAATATTTACAGAAAGATAAAATGTACATGACAAGTTGTTATTTGTTGTACCAAATAGTTAAATAAAGTTGTTAAGCAAGGAAGCATTGACTTGAGTGGTGAAAAGGTTGGAATTGTTTGTTGTAATTAGGCCACTGCCACCACCATCAGGTCTCAGTCACCACCGTCAGATGGAACTTCCTGTGTTTTAAATTAATATGTTTACAATCTGTTCCTCCAAAACAGTTGATTTATTAAAGTAATTGTCTCTTTAAAATTAAAAGTATGTTTTTATGTCCAAAGTTGTTATTTTGTATATTTAATGCTAATGATAAAAGTTGCATGATGTAAGGGTTTTTAAAGGAGTACACATGAAATAGTATAAAAAATGAACAAAACTGAATATTCAACATTTAACAGCATATATGTGTACCTATGGTGTACACACAATGATTTAGAAGCTCTAAATCGATATAAGATGAAATAAATAGGAATTATTAGCTTTTTATTGTGTCTGACTGTGTTGACAAAAGCTAAGTAATGACAGGAAAAACATATTTTATGAAAAAACTACAAAATCAGGAGGTTGCACAGAAATTGGCGGAAGGAGAGAGAGCAGCGCGCCGCGCATGCGCAGCCCTCCGGTGAAAAATGATATTGTATCCGTTAAATAGGGGACATGGACAATTCTGATTTGATGGAGATGGATGTGAAAGCACAGAGGAACATCTGGAGAAATTTCTGAAACGCTCCTTTGCTGCTGTCGTTACTGCGCGGTCGGGAATCTTCCGGAAGGAAGGCCTCAAAATCCCCAGCTTTGCCTGCTGTTGGCGACCGAGATTGAGGTCGAATCATTGGGACAGGGATGGCGCTCAGTACTCGGTGTTGGAGAGCTGACTCGGAGGCTCGAAGTTTTTGGATGACTCAGGGACAGATTGTGGTTGGGCATGGCAGGGAGAGTTTTTTTTCCTTCTCCCGTCTGCGTGAGATGTGGGACATTTGAGAGACTTTGAACTTTCTACTGTGTTCATGGACTGTTCTTCATCAAGTTATGGTATTGTTGCACTGTTGTAACTATATGTTATAATTATGTAGTTTTGTCAGTTTTTTTAGTCTTGGTCTCTCCTGTGTTTTGTGATATCACGCCGGAGGAAATATTGTATCATTTCTTAATGCATGCATTACTAAATGACAATAAAAGAGGACTGCATGTCTTCATAATCTAAAAAAAATTGCTTGAATGCTGAGACCTTATTCTATAAACGTATAAGTTCAGATTTCTTAACATTTATTTTTTTTTCTTTTCAAAATTAAAACCTGTTTTATCCAAATTCTCAAGAATCAGTGTTTTGTTAGTATAAACCAACTGCAGTTGGTCTGGCCTTCCTGTGAGCCTACGTTCACACAAGTGATTGAATTTCCCAGCACCTCACCCCAGACCGGTGGCATGGCAGTGGAATAGTTATTGTAATGCTGTTACAGTGCCAGCAGTCTGGGTTCAATTCTGCCAGTGTCTATAAAGAGTTTAAATGTCCTCTCCATGACCACTTGGGTTTTCTCCCATTGCAGTGGCTGTTTAATTTTATCAGGCGTTTGAGAAGTAGAACAGCTTTATTAAAATTAAAACCCGCACAATTAGTTAAATGGAAAAAAAAGGATTTGTTTTCCTGTGTGGTTTTTCAAAAGCTTCTGTTAATATTAGATGTAGGTATATTAGAAGTCTACATTCCCCTTGGATTCAGAAGTCTATATTCAAACCCTATACTCATGACGTGTGCAGAAACCTAAGATAATGCTTCCAGGAATCACTGAGCAAGACGTCCACCAGCTTCTTGATAAGTTAAGACAAGGTCCTGTTTTGAAGATGACAAAGAGTTACCCTGATAATGTCGAGATTCTGCAGATGCTGGCAATCCAGAACAACACACACAACATGCTGGAGGAACTCAACAGGTCAGACAGCATTTATGGAAAAGAATAAATAGATGACGCTTTGATCAAAGAACCTTCATCATTGTTATATGGTGGTTGTCCATTGTGTTTGACAATGGCAGGGGAGTTTTTTAAAGTGGAAAAGTCATTGCACTATGGCAGTTCCACTCTTTCGAACTCTGAAGTCAGGATCCAGTAGTACAAATGAGTGTCATAAACTGGAGTCTTCCTTAGTTTCAGTGAATGATCGTAAACTCTTCTGAATCTTGTCATGGCCTTCAATCTCAACTGAACATTACAGTACCACCTTCCTGGCCATTGGATCTCTCGGTAGACCTTATCTGCCCAGTCCACTGGATTTGACTTTGCATGCTATGACAGGCATGTCCATATCTCACTAGGGTATGAGGCCGCTAGCTACCCTCAGCTGGTTTAGCCCCTGTCAAAGTTATGCAACAGTGCGTGGCCACTGTCGTGGTTAGTTGGAGCCACAGGTGAGAGCTGAGTGTCTTCTGGGGACCAAAAGTGAGGAAGCTGCCCCTGGAATGGACATGACAAGCTCCTTCACCAGAGGTGCTACCTGTCCCTGGACACCCCATACACCTATATACTGTAGAACAATGTCTGCACCACACAGAGCAGGACACACACTTCCAGTTACAGTAGACTATGAAGGAAGGGAGAAGAGATGGGGTGGGGAGAAGATTGACAAAGTAAATACTAGAAATGATATAGGTTTCTACTGCACCTTTGTAAGCACATGGACTGGGAGAAGATTGTTGTGCACTAAGTTGCTGGTTTGTTTCCAAGTGTCAGTGGCCACTTTGTTAGGAAGAAGAATGCACCCAATAAAGTGGCCGCTGGAATGGAACAAGGTGTGGTCTTCCACTGCTGCAACCCATCCACTTCAAGATTCAATGTGTTATGCATTCAGAAGTGCTGCACAACATTGTTGTAATGTGTGGTTATTTAAGTTACTGTTGCCTTCCTGTCAGCTTTAAACAGTCTGGCCATTCTCCTCTGACCTTTCTCATTAACTAGACACTTTCACCCACAGAATTGCTGCTCACTGCATCTTTATCCAGGATGGATTCCTGTCACAGTATGTGGACAGGCCGACCAGGGGGAATGCCATACTAGATCTAGTACTAGGTAATGAACCGGGTCAGGTCACAGATCTCTCAGTGGGTGAGCATCTGGGGGACAGTGACTACCGCTCCCTGGCCTTTATAATTATCATGGAAAAGGATAGAATCAAAGAGGACAGCAGAATTTTTAATTGGGGAAAGGCAAATTATGAGGCTATAAGGCTAGAAATTGCGGGTGTGAATTGGGATGATGTTTTTGCAGGGAAATGTACTATGGACATGTGGTCGATGTTTAGAGATCTCTTGCGGGATGTAAGGGATAAATTTGTCCCGGTGAGGAAGATAAAGAATGGTAGGGTGAAGGAACCATGGGTGACAAGTGAGGTGGAAAATCTAGTCAGGAATAAGAAGGCAGCATACATGAGGTTTAGGAAGCAAGGATCAGATGGGTCTATTGAGGAATATAGGGAAGCAAGAAAGGAGATTAAGAAGGGGCTGAGGAGAGCAAGAAGGGGGCATGAGAAGGCCTTGGCGAGTAGGGTAAAGGAAAACCCCAAGGCATTCTTCAATTATGTGAAGAAAAAAAGGATGACAGGAGTGAAGGTAGGACCGATTAGAGATAAAGGTGGGAAGATGTGTCTGGAGGCTGTGGAAGTGAGCGAGGTCCTCAATGAATACTTCTGTTCGGTATTCACCAATGAGAGGGAACTTGATGACGGTGAGGACAATATGAGTGAGGTTGATGTTCTGGAGCATGCTGATATTAAGGGAGAGGAGTTGTTGGAGTTGTTAAAATACATTAGGACAGATAAGTCCCTGGGGCCTGACGGAATATTCCCCAGGCTGCTCCACGAGGCGAGAGAAGAGATTGCTGAGCCTCTGGCTAGGATCTTTATGTCTTCGTTGTCCATGGGAATGATACCGGAGGACTGGAGGGAGGCGAATGTTGTTCCCTTGTTCAAAAAAGGTAGTAGGGATAGTCCGGGTAATTATAGACCAGTGAGCCTTACGTCTGTGGTGGGAAAGCTGTTGGAAAAAATTCTTAGAGATAGGATCTATAGGCATGTAGAGAATCATGGTCGGATCAGGGACAGTCAGCATGGCTTTGTGAAGGGCAGATCGTGTCTAACAAGCCTGATAGAGTTCTTTGAGGAGGTGACCAGGCATATAGATGAGGGTAGTGCAGTGGATGTGATCTATATGGATTTTAGTAAGGCATTTGACAAAGTTCCACACGGTAGGCTTATTCAGAAAGTTAGATGGGATCCAGGGAAGTTTGGCCAGGTGGATTCAGAATTGGCTTGCCTGCAGAAGGCAGAGGGTGGTGGTGGAGGGAGTACATTCAGATTGGAGGATTGTGACTAGTGGTGTCCCACAAGGATCTGTTCTGGGACCTCTACTTTTCGTAATTTTTATTAATGACCTGGATGTTGGGGTAGAAGGGTGGGTTGGCAAGTTTGCAGACGACACAAAGGTTGGTGGTGTAGATAGTGTAGAGGATTGTCAAAGATTGCAGAGAGACATTGATAGGATGCAGAAGTGGGCTGAGAAGTGGCAGATGGAGTTCAACCTGGAGAAGTGTGAGGTGGTACACTTTGGAAGGACAAACTCCAGCAGAGTACAAAGTAAATGGCAGTATACTTGGGAGTGTGGGGGAGCAGAGGTATCTCGGGGTACATGTCCACAGATCCCTGAAAGTTGCCTCACAGTTGGATAGGGTAGTTAAGAAAGCTTATGGGGTGTTAGCTTTCATAAGTCGAGGGATAGAGTTTAAGAGTCACGATGTAATGATGCAGCTCTATAAGACTCTGGTTAGGCCACACTTAGAGTATTGTGTCCAGTTCTGGTCACCTCACTATAGGAAGGATGTGGAAACATTGGAAAGGGTACAGAGGAGATTTACCAGGATGCTGCCTGGTTTAGAAAGTATGCATTATGATCAGAGATTAAGGGAGCTAGGGCTTTACTCTTTGGAGAGAAGGAGGATGAGAGGAGACATGATAGAGGTGTACAAGATAATAAGAGGAATAGATAGAGTGGATAGCCAGCGCCTCTTCCCCAGGGCACCACTGCTCAATACAAGAGGACATGGTTTTAAGGTAAGTGGTGGGAAGTTCAAGGGGGATATTAGAGGAAGGTTTTTTACTCAGAGAGTGGTTGGTGCGTGGAATGCACTGCCTGAGTCAGTGGTGGAGGCAGATACACTAGTGAAGTTTAAAAGACGACTAGACAGGTATATGGAGGAATTTAAGGTGGGGGCTTATATGGGAGGCAGGGTTTGAGGGTCGGCACAACATTGTGGGCCGAAGAGCCTGTACTGTGCTGTACTATTCTATGTTCTATGTTTATCTTTTTTTTGCACTATACTCTATAAACCCTAGAGGATGTTAGATGTGAAAATCTCAGGAGATCAGCAGTTTCTGAGATACTCAAGCCACCCCGTCTGGCACCAGCAATCATTCCACTGTCAAAGTCATTTACATTACATTCCTTCCCCATTCCAATATTCCATCCAAACAACAACTGAAACTTTTGACCACGTCTACATTCTTTGATGTATTGAGTTGTTGCAACATAATTGGCTGATTAGATATTTGCATTAATGAGCAGATGTACCTAATAAAGTGGCCAGTAAGAGTACATTGCAATAATGATAACACTTCAGAACTATTTAATAAGCAGTCAAGCACCACTGAATTGTTTTTATTTAATCATTCGTTGGTATGGACATCACTGGCAATGTAGATGCAGTGGCCTCCAACCTTCCTTTTTTGCCATGGACCACTACCATTAACCAACAGTTCCTTCGACCCAGGATAGGAACCCCTGATCTAATACTATTTTTCTTAAACCGAGAAGGTAATCAAAATTCAACCACATGGGTCCTGATGAAGGATCTTGGCCTGAAATGTTGAATATTACTTTTTCCTCTATTGATGCTGTAGGACCTATTGAGTTCCTCCAGCATTATGTGTGTGTTGCTCAGGGATTCAGGTGGAGGACGGGGAATTGGGAGAAGACCGAATGACATTTGGGCCACAAAGTCCTTTCCTGTAGTAAATAAGAAGTCTGTTTGTGAGAATCTGTTAGTTTTATGGTCATTAATTTGTTGCCACAAGCGGTTGTGGAGGCCAAGTCATTGGGTGTATTTAAGGCAGAGATAGATAGGTTATTGATTAACCAGGGTATGTGGAGAAGGCAGGGGAGTGGGGATGACTGGAAGAATTGGATCAGCCCATGATTGAATGGCAGACCAGACTCGATGGGCTGAATGGCCTACTTCTGCTCCTATATCTTATGGTCTTATTATTGATGTAATGTCTATTTATTGAAACAGAATTATGATTTATTTAATTACTTGATGCTGAACACCCCTGAAACTGTAAAAAAAAACAAACTGCTGGAGGAACTCCATGTGTCAGGCGATATCTATGGATACAGAATGTATCCACATCAATATTTCAAGTTGGAACTTGCAGCAGAGTATTTGCCGTCTCTAGCTTCCTGAGAACACTGGTGAGATTTATACTCAATAGTTCAGCCTTCAGCTGCATGTTTATTAACTTAAGTATCCAATATTGAATTGTCCAACTAGTGTTGAAATTTCAAAATAAATTTATCTTAATTATGTGTATGTTACCATATACTACCTTGAGATTCAGTGACTGATTGGCAGGAGGCGAAGAGCAGGAATAAGAGGAGCTTTTACTGGTTGTCTGGCGATAACTAGTGGTGTTCCACAGGGGCCTGTGCTGGGATCGATTCTTTTTACTTTATATGTCAATGATTTGGATGATGGAATCGATGGCTTTGTTGCAAAGTTTGCAGATGATATGAAGATTGGTGAAAGAGCAGGTAGTTTTGAGGAAGTAGAGAGGCTATGGTAGGACTTAGAAGAATGGGCAAAGAAGTGGCAGATGGAATACAGTGTTGGGAAATGTCTGGTCATGCACTTTGGTAGAAGAAATGAAAGAGTTGACAATTTCCAAAATGAAGAGAAAAATCTGAGGCACAGAGAGTCTTGGGAATCCTTGTGCAGGATTCCCTAAAGGTTCATTTGCAGGTTGAGTGTGTGGTGAAGAATGCAATTTCGAAGTTAGCATTAATTTCAGGAAGACTGAAATATAAAAGCAAGGATGTAATGTTGAGACTCTACAAAGCACTGACATGGCCTCACTTGGAGTATTGTGAGCAGTTTTAGGCCCTGTATCTTCAAAAGGATGTGCTAAAACTAGAGAGAGTTCAAAGGAGGCTCACAAAAATGATTCGAGGATTGAACAGCTTGTCATACAAAGACAGTTTGATGGCTCTAGGCCTGTATTCATTGAAATTCAGAAGATTAAAGTGTGATTTAATTGCAACCTATGGAATGGTGAAAGGCTTTGGTAAAATGGATGTGGAGAGAATGATTGCTATGGTGGAAGAGTCTAAGACCAAAGGACACAGCCTCAGAATAGAGAGGCATCCTTTTTGAACAGAGAGCAGGAGGTGTTTCTTTAGCCAGAGAGTGCTGAATCTGTGGAATTCATTGCCATGTGACACTGTAGAGGCCAAGTATTTATATATATTTAAGGTAGATACCGATAGATTCTTGATTGGTCAGGGCATGAAAAGGAATGGGAGGAGGGAAGGAGACTGGGGCTGAGAGGAAAAATGGATCAGCTCTGATGAAGTGGTAGAACAGACTGAATGGGCCAATGGCCTAATTCTGCTCTCATATCTTATGGTCATATTGTTCTATGGTTCTACCTGATGGTAGTAGTGAGAAGAGCACGTGGACAAGATAGACACGGCCTTGGATGCTGCTCTCTTGTGGAAGTGCTCCCTGTGAATGTACTCTGTGGTGGGAAATGCTTTTCTGTGATGGACTGCACTATATCCACCAGTTTCTATAGCCTTTTCAATTCCTGAAATATGAGGTTTCCATACCAGTCTGTGATGCAACCAGTTAGGATACTTTCCACTGCGCATTTATACAAGTTTTTTAAAGTTTTCAGTAACATGCTGTATCTATGAAAACTCCTAAGGAAGCAGAGACACTGTCATGTCTTCTTTGTGATGACACTTAGGTGCTGGACCCAAGATAGATCCTCTGATATGCTGATGTGAAGGATTTTAAAGCTACTGATATCTCTGTATAAAAACTACTTACTTCTGCCTTAAGTTAGCTGTCTGTAACATTGGCTCACTTATGTTACCCACTCCATTAGCACACCATAACATGCTGTACATAACATATCACATTTCATTGTCACCCATTCACTCTCCCCAGTTAATAACTTGTTCCCACACCAATGTTGGCTTCAACCTGTCACAGACACTACTCATCGCTCCCCCATCTTTCTTTGCAAAAAAGTATGATTTTTTCTCTCCTTTCCAGTTCTGACAGAGAGTTCAACTTATAATATTGTTTTGTGTAATGCAGATGGTATCTGAACAACTGAGTGTCTCCAACATTTCCAATTGTTTTAGATTCAGCAGTCGTGTTTTGAATTTTATTTAACTTGATGACTATGCAACCTGAGAATAACCACATGCGTAACCCTTTCTTTCATTTTAGAAAACTGAGAATTTACACACACACACACACACACACACACACACACACACACACATATATAAAACTAGGGTGCCTAAGCCTTTTGCACGGTACTGTATTTGTCAATGTGGAGCAGATAGTGAGTTTGTAAATCTGGCAGGAGCAAAGAAGGTTGGGAATGGTGAGCGTGGAGAACCATGGGAGAGGTGTGGAACAGCTGGCACAAAAGAAATGCTAGGGATGGGGAGTGTTGCAGGTGCAGGCACACGCAGCCCTGAGACACCAGGCAAGGTTATTTGATTCCAAACAATTAGGTTATTAACCATTACAGAATATCTCTCTGGTGTTTCCTGCTCCTTACACTTGCTCTTTCTCTTTTCCCAACCATGATTATGTTCTCCCTGCACCCTTCCCACTCTCAGCCCACAATAGAGACCCATACCAGAATCAGCTTTATCATCACTCAATGTATGTCATGTTTTTTTTTTGTGGCAGAAGTACAGTACAATACATAAAATTACTGCAACACTGTGCAAATATATTAGGCCCCCTACCTATATATAACAAAAAACATTATGGGGATCATATATAGGCCTCCAAATAGTAGCCAAGATGTGGGGTTGAGATTGCAAAGCGAGATAGAAAGGGCATGTAATAATGGTAATGTCACAATTGTAATGGGGGACTTCAATATGCAAAGGGACTGGGAAAATTAGATCGGTGTCAAATCACAAGGGAGAAAATCTGTAGAATGTTTTTTAGAGCAACTTGTGCTTGAGCCTGCTAGGGGAAAGGCTAACTTAAATTAAGTGTTGTGTAATAACCCAGATCTTATGAGGGAGCTTAATGTAAAGGAACCCTTCGGAGGCAGTAAACATAATATGATTGAATTCATACTGCAATTTGAGAGGGAGAAGCAGAAGTCACATGTATTAGTATTGCAATGAAATGTAAGGAATTAAAGAAGCATAAGGAAGGAGCTTGTTGTGGTGGATTGGAGGAGGATACTGGCAAAGGTAACAGCAGAGCAGAGGTAGCTGAAGTCTCTGGGAATAGTTCACAAGGCACAGGATAGATACATCCCACAGAAGTTGCTTTCAAATGGCAAAGCTAGGCAACCATGTTTGACAAGGAAAGTTAAGGACTGCATAAAAGCCAAGGACAGGGCATATAAGGTAACAAAAGTGAGTGGGAAGTTTGATGATGGTACAAAGATTGGTGGAGGGGCAGGTCGTGTTGAGCAAACAGGTAGGATGCAGAAGGACTTAAAGAGATTAGGAGAATGGGCAAGAAAATGGCAAATGAAATACAATGTTGGAAAATGCATAGTCATGCACTTTGGTAGTAGAAATAAATGTGCAGACTATTTTCTAAACAAGGAGAAAATCCAAGAATCTGAGATGCAGAGGGCCTTTGGAGTCCTTGTGCATACACCCTGAAGGTTAACTTGTAGGTTGAGTCGGCGGTGAGGAAGGCAAATGCCACATTAGCATTCGTTTCAAGAGGTCTAGAGTTTAAGAGCAAGAATGTGATGTTAAGGCTTTATAAGGCACTGGTGAGGTCTCACTTTGAATATTGTGAACAGCTTTGGGCCCCTCATCTTAGAAAAGACGTGTTGGCATTGAAGAGGGTTCAGAGCAGATTCACAAGGATGATTCTAGGAATAAAAGGGTTATCATACTGTATAAGGAATGTTTGATGGCTCTGGGTCTGTACTCATTGGAATTCAAAAGGATGAGGGGGGATCTCACTGAAACCTTTCGAATATTGAAAGGCCCAGACAGAGTAGATGTGGAAAGGGTGCTTCCCATGGCGGGAGAGTCCAGGACAAGAGGGCACAGCCTCAGGATGGAGGGGTGTCCATTCAAAACAGAGATGTGGAGAAATTTGTTTTGCCAGAGGATGGTGAATTTGTGGAATTCATTGCCCATGCAGCTGTGGAGACCAGGTCGTTGGGTATATTTAAGGTGGAGATTGATAGGTTCTTGATTGGAAAATGGCATCAAAGGTTACAGGGAGAGGCCCGGGAATTAGGGTTGAGGAGGCGATTAAAAAAAGTGAGGATCAGTCATGATTGAATGGTGGAGCAGACTTGATGGGCCAGATGGCCTAGTTCTGCTCCTATCTCTTATGATTTTAATGTCTTATGATTGGGAAGCTTTTAAAATCCAACAGAAGAAATTCTTCAAATGCTGCAAATCCTGAGCAAAAGACACAAAATGCTAAGGAGCTCAGCAATCAGTCAGCATCTGTGGAGAGGAATATTCAGTCACATCTTTGTGTCAAGACCCATCATCTGGACTGAAAAGGAAGGTGCAGAAGCCAGAATGAGTTGAGTGGAATGGAAGGAGTACAAGCTGACAGGTGAAAGGTGAAGCCAGGTGAGGGGGAAGGTAAGGTGTGTGGGAGTGGGGACATAAGAAACTGGGAGGTGATAGGTGGAAGAGTAAAGGGCTGAAGAGAAATAATCTAATAGAGCAATGGACCATGGAAGAAAGGAAAAAAGGAGGGGAACCAGAGGGATGTAGTGAGCAGGTGATGCAAAGAACAGAGGTGGCAGGGTAACCAGAATGGGAAATGGAAAAAGAGAGAAGGAGGGAGTGGGGTCAGGGGAACCTGGTTGTGGATTCTACAGATGCTGGAAATCTGAGCAGCTTAGACAAAATGCAATCCAGAAATTACTATCCAGGGCTTCCTGTTCTCAGTTTTCTGCCTAGCTGTATAAATTCCCCTTTCAGAACCCCTTTGCTTTTCCTTCCTATGTCATTGGTACCAATATGTACCAAGACATCTGACTGTTTTCCCTCTCTCCAAAATGTTTTGCACATGAACTGAGATGTCCCTGACCCTGGCACCTTGGAGGTAACATGTCCATGTCCACAGAATCTCCTGTCTGCTCCCCTCACTATAGAGATTGCTATCACTACTGCTCCTTCCCGTCTGCACCATGGACCCATGCTCAGTGGCAATAACCCGGTCTCCATGGCAACCCCCTGAGGGCCACCCTCCCCACAACAGTATACAATAGGGTGTACTTATTATCGAGGGGAATGCCCACAGGGGTGCTCTCCACTAACTGCCTGTTCACATTTCCATTTCTCCTGACAGTCATCCAGCTACTCGCCTCCTGCAACTTCGGGGTGATTACTTTCTTGTAACTCTTATCAATTATCTCCTCACTCTTCCATAAAAGCCAAAGATCATCCAGCTGCTGCTCCAGATCCCAGGAGCAAGTGACTTTCAGGCCCAATTATGCCCATGTGACCAATTAACCTACCAATCCATACACAGAACATAGAAATTTACAGCACATTACAGGCCCTTCAACCCACAATGTTGTGCTGTAACAGCCTAGAATCTCCCAAGCACATAGTCCTCTATTTTTCTAAGCTCCATGTGCCAGACATCTTTGGAATGTGGGAGGAAATGCACGTGGTCATGGGGAGAACATAAAAACTCCTTACAGACAGTGATGTGAATTGAACCCAGGTCGATGATGCCGTAATGGCATTACAAGAACCCCTGTATTACTGTACCACCCTAGTTTGTTTCTGGTCAAATTCAACCGATCTTTCCTCAAGCTGTTGTGAATTGTCCAACCAGCAGGTTGCAGTATGACTTCACTTTTCTGTCAGCCGATGGAGGAATGAAGAAAGGGTTCTGTAAATAATACACTTCACATTAAAGCAGCATTGACAGCAAAAAAAATCAGCTTGTTCCAACACTGACTACTGTGGATTACTTTCAATAGACACATTACAATTCACAGTTGTATTTTTGCTTTGTGTATATATTTTCAGCTAGGCATGTTGATAAACTGAAGGAATTTCAGAACAAGTGAATATTTATTTTAAAAAATCTAATTCGCTTGCCTATAGTTCAATTTTGCTCACAGTTAGTTCCCTTCTATGCACTCCACTCTCACCATGAGCATCGCTTAAACAATGGGATGATAAATGAAAAACACTTGCTCATAATGAGGGCCCTGACAAGATTGAATTAGATAGAATTGATTTCCGTTACATAGAATCAGAAAAAATTGACCACATCTTTCCAAAGACATGTTTGAGTTCCTCTTGTCCCCGTGATCAATTCTGTCCCACACCTACGGTGCAGTTCGTTTACTAAAATGGGCATAGTTCCCAAGCCTGGCACTCATCTTAAGAAGTTCTGTTTTCATTTTCCCCAAGTTGCTGTTGAAAGGCATTTGCATATTGCATACAAAGTGTGCCATCAAGTAACTCAAGCAGGCAGCTTTAAAACATTTTGTTAATGTATTTAGCTTTAACAGTACTTCATAAATTAAGGAACAGAAACAATGCAGGGTAATTGGTGAATTTTTAAGCATTTATATTCACAATAACAAACCATTCGTGAGAAAACTACCTCTAAATGACTGAAAATGACTTCCAAGATCCATTTACTGGTTATTGCCGGCTACATTAGTCACCTTCCAAGGAAACTGAAAATAAATTACTTCAGGAAGCTCTTAAACCTGATCCATTTGTGCCCTTGTTCCTGAAAATAAATTGCCATTATTTTCAAACCTTCTAAGGCACACAAATAAATGCAATTAGTGGAAACCTTGGAGTTGGGGCAGATTTTGTGGAGGGGATCATGTCTGTTTCTGAAATCAATGCTGAATATTACACAATGTGTGCTAACCACAATTTATACTTGAAACGCCGAACGTCTTGTGCTGGTTTGACTGATTTTTAGTGAATTGCCTGAAAAAAAAGATGTTTCAAGTACTTGAATCTTCTAAGGGTGAAACACTATAGAGACAGACATCATGCAGTTCAGATTATGTTCGCGTTTGTCATATGTGCCATTTTATTTATTTGTTTGTAAATATATCGAGGCCCTTGTTGATTTAAATATGTTATCACTCATGATTAGCCTATTATACAGTACTGTGCATAAGTATATAGCTAGCAACACATACAGAATGCTGGAGGAACTCAGCAGGTCAGGCAACATCTATGGAAAAAAGTAAGCTGTCGTTTTTGGGCTGAGACCATTCTTCGGGACACTGAAGATATAGCTAGGGTGCCTAAACTTTTGCTCAGTACTGTAGTAACTTTATGTATTGCTCTGTACTGCTGCTGCAGAAAAAAAAATTAATTATGTATGTGAGTGATGATAAACCTGGTTCTGACATGGGTCTCTTGTGGGCTGAGAGTGGGAAGGGGGCAGGGAGAGGGGAGGGAGTGGGAAGCACCAGAGAGACATTCTGCAATGATCAATAAACCAATTATTGGTAATCAAAGGGCCTTGCCTGGTGTCTCAGGGCTGGGTGTGTCTGCACCTGTGCCATCCCCTGCCCCTGGCGCTCGTTCTATGTCAGCTCACCTACATGCCCCCTGAGGCACTCCAACCTCACCAGTCCCAACATCATTTGCTCCCGTCAGTTTTACAAACGTGCCCTCTGCTCCACATTGTCAAACACAGTACAGTGCAAAAGTCTTAAGCACCCTAGCTATATATACAGTATATATGTGTCTGAGACTTCTGCCATAGAACAAATGCTGAAGAGCAATGATTCCAGATTTTTATTAATGATTCTTTGCCTATTTGCTAGATGCAAGTATATTTAACCGCACTTGAGTAGTTTTAGGAGCCTTGAAGCTTTTAGTTCTGCCTCAAGTCAAGATGTGTTTACTGTCATGTGCACAATTTTAATGAGCTAGATCGGCTATGAAATATGTGCTTTTAGCAGCATGACATGCAATGCACATAGGATAAATTACACAAAACTTACACATGTACTCAGTGACCAGTTATTAGTTACCTTCTGTACCTAATACAATGACCACTGAGTGTATCTTGTGGTCTTCTGCAGCTGTCCGCCATCATAGTCACTTAGATCACATTTCTTCTCATTAGGAAGAGGTGACATAGAGGGTCAGATGGTGGGGAATTGTTGTGGGTGGAGCTAAGCAACTGCAAGGGTAAAAGGCCCTGATGGGAGTTAAATACAGAAAATGGGTACAGATCCTTTATCATCAGAGAATGCATACAGTATACAACCTGAAACACTTGTCTACCCAGACATCCACAAAAAACAGAAGTATCTAAAAAAAATGAACAGAAAAATGTTAGAACCTCAAAGCCCCCTCTTTTCCCAAGCATTGATGCAACAGCCTTCCCCCTCCCCCCTGGCAGTTTCAGTAAAAGAGTGTCAGTGCCCACCACTCACCAAGCACCTGCAAAGCACCTATAGAGAAACCAAGATCTGCACTCGACTAAAACTATTGCTTACCGGCAGTTAGACGTGCCACAGACTCTCTCTCTCACTAGCAAGGCGCAGAGAGATATTCACCTATACTCACAGCAAAAGGGAAAACTGACATTCACTGTTACGATATTGCAGTTGTTTCTCCAAACGTCCACCGCAGTGAAATCCGGATGTCCCATCTGCTCCAATGACTAATTCAGCAACTCCAGCTGAATTCAGTCATCTACAGGGCTGCATCCCAGAGATGCTATTTTCCAAGCTAAGCCCAGAGAATGTGGTCTACAAATTACAACAGGAGATAGAAAATATACATCAAAAGAGCAATGTTACTATCGTTATGGGAGATTACGCATGCAGGTAGATTGGGAAATCAGTTTGGTGCTGGATCTCAAGAGGTGGGATTTCTAGAAGGCCAGCATACAAGATGGCTTTTTAGAGCAGCTTGTGGTTGAGCTCATTATGGGAACAACGATTCTGAATTGGATATTGTAATGAAATCGAACTGATTGGGGAAAGAGAACATAACATGATTAATTCAATCTGCAATTTGAGGAGGTGCAGCTAAAGTCAGAGGTATCAGTATTATAGTGGAGTAAAGGGTATTACAGAGGCATGAGAGAAGAGTTCACAAAAATGATTCCAGGATTGAACTGCTTGTCATCTGAAGAGTGTTTGACGGCTCTGGCCCTTTAATCACTGGAATTCAGAAGAATAAGTAGTGACCTAATTAAAACCAATTGAATGATGAAAGGCCTGAATAGACCAGATGTAGAGAGGATATTTCCGATGGTGGGAGAGTCTAGGACCAGAGGACACAATGTCAGAATAGAGGGGCATCCTTTTAGAATGGAAATGAGGAGGAATTTCTTTAGTCAGAGAGGGGTGAATCTGTGGAATTCGTTGCCACAGCTGCTGTGGAGGCCAAGTCTTTATGTATGTTTAAGGCAGAGGTTGATAGATTCTTAATTGGTCTGAGCATGTAAGGATACAGGGAGAAGGCAGGAGGTAGAGGCTGAGAGAGAAAATGCATCAGCCTTGATGGAATGGTGGAGCTCAATATGCCCACTGACCTAATTCTGCTCCTATCACTTCTGGCCTTATGTTTTTAAGGAATGCTGTTTATATAATGCTATGTGTCTGTGATGCTGCTGCAAGTAAGTTAATCATTGTACCTCTGCATACATGTACTTGTGTATCGGAGAATAAGGGACGCCACAGTAGTGTAGTGGAAGGGTTAGCCAGATGTTGTTACAGCTTGGGGCATCAGAGTTCAGAGTTCAATTCCAACAGCACCTGGAGGACATTCCTTCCTGTGAATGCACGGGTTCTTCTGAGGCTCCTGTTTCCTCCCACGTTCCAAAGACGTACTGATTAGTAGGTTAATTGGTCATTATAAATTGCCCTGTGATTCAAATATTCAAAGGTTCAAAATACATTTATTATCAAAGAATGTATAAATTATACACCTTGAGATTTGTCTGTTTACAGGCAGCCACAAAAGCAAGAAACCCAAAGAACCCATTCGAAAAAAAGAAAGACCCCTGTGCAGAGAAAGAAAGAGAAAAAAAAAGTTATCAGGCAAACAATAGAAGCAAATGACAGATTATGTCCTTAGATTCATTCCCTAGAGCAGCTGGAGAAGGCTCAAACCTCAGTCCCAGTAGCACAGTGGCCGGCGCCGTTCACCGCCAAGAGATGAATGAACGCTTCGGGAGAGCGAACAAAACCAGCCCGACCCTTCCCTCTGGTCCTGGCACTCGTGCTTTTCAGTCGCACTGGACCGGCATTTAAACTGTCCAAGCACCAGGTAGTGCTCCCCTGGACTCCGGCACAGCAAAACGCTCGGTCTGCCCAGCCCAAAGCCGTTCTCCATCTCACCAAACTGGCTCGGCACTTGGAGCGATCCAGCCTCTCACCCAGGTTAGGTGGACAGGCATGCAACTCTTCCACATCGACTCCTCTCTAAGTCGCTCACTCCAACTCCATCTCTGACAGTGATGGCAGCTCCGTATGTGACCCTGTCTTGAACACATGGTCTTTCGACTTTGCAACGCACCAGCCCAACTCAGCCTTCACCTCCACTTGCTTCTTTAACTGTTTGCAGTGATAGTTGTCTACAATTGTCTTCAGAAAAGGCGTTATTAATGATGTTTTTAGTTAAATTTCTTGCTTTCCCAACTACTGTTAAGCAGCCACACGCTTTTGGTAGTACCATCTGAGACCAGAAGTTTATGCTAGTGTCTAAAGAATAGGTAGGTTGCTGGGCAGTGCAGTTTATTGGGCTGGAAGTGCATTTTCCATGCTGTATCTCAAAATAAATAAACCTGACTTTGTCTTTGACAGTGGCTCAGCCTTAGCACCAGTTCAGTGTTAGCACAGTCATGTCAGAGCTGGGGATTTCAACTTCAGTCCTCTATTAAGCTGTCTTCTGACTTTCTTAAATTAAGGCCAGTTCCTCTTGCAAGTAGAAACCAAAAATCACTCAGAATAGTGATGTTTCCCAATCCTTATCCCAGAAAATTGATGATCTGGCTATTTACCGCATAGCTGTGGGTATTTGCTATATACAAAACATAGCGACTACTGCAGTGATAGCAATTCAGCAGGCAAAATTCTCCTGAAATCTTTGAAAATCAAGTCACACAATGCAGCGAGGTTTACAATTCTTGACTCAAAGCCATTCAAGTTGTCTTAAGTGCCAAAGACTGCAGTGAACAGAGCATTTCAATTCAGGAGGTATTCTGTTAAAGCAACTTCAAAATGAAATGATCTCATTGGAAAACAGATTCTGTTTCACCATCCATTTCCACACCAAAGACTGTCCCAGCATGTACATGAACTCTCCACGACAGCACGAAGATGACGAAGAGAAAATGGAGGTGTAGACTCCGTTTAAGTGTTAGTCCATTAGGAAAGGGTATTATTTCACTGTGGTTCCCAGATTTAAGATGCACTTAATGTAATGGCACATGACATACTGAAAGGGCAAAGCATTAAATGTTCTAAATAATAGCTTCAGCCCACATAAAGGAGAAAATGTATGACGTGAACAACAAAATAATACATTTTAATTAGCATTAAGTAACTGTCATGTTGGTTTAAACTTGTCAGGTTTGTCTTGACAGTTTTACAGTGAAATTCATGGTAAGGGATTTTCTGTGCCTGATTAAGGGATATATAAGCCTTTCAGAGGAAGGAATGAACCTGAACAATGAATAAATAATATTTCTTCTGACATAAAACATTTTAATACTGATGGACATTAATTTTACTACTTGCTGGTTCTTAAGTGCTGTTCATTACATTCTGTTTTCGAGAGAGATTTAATTTGTGGGTTTGATTCAAAGTTCTTATGAACTTCTCAAAGGATGGCGGGACAACTGTCAACAAAAAGGTTAGATCACTAACATAAGCGATTCTGCAGGATGCTGTAACTCCAGAGGAGTAAAGACAAAATGCTGCAGAAACTCAGCAGGTCAGGCGGCATCAGTTTTGAGTTCAAGAGCCGTGAGGTAGTGTTACCACTATATAGACCATAGTTAGACAGTGGAGTACTGTGTTCATTTCTGGTCACCTCACTTCAGGAAGGATGTGGCTACTACAGAGAGAGTGCTGAGGAGATTTACAAGGATGTTGCCTGGATTGGAGAGTGTGTCTCATGAGAACAGGTTGAGTGACCTCGGCTTTTTCTCCTTGGAGTGATGGAGGATGAGAGGTGACCTGATAGAGGTGTACAAGATGATGAGAGTCATTGAGCGTGTGGATAGTCAGAGGCTTTTTCCCAGGGCTGAGATGGCTAACACAAGGGTGCACAGTTTTAAGGTGCTTGGAAGTAGGTACGGGGGATGTCAGAAGTGAGTTTTTTTACACATAGAGTGGTGGGTGCCAGCGCTGGTGGTGGAGGCGGATCCGATAGGATCTTTTAAGAGACTCTTAGATAGGTACATGGAGCTTAGAAAAATAGAGGGCTATGTGCTAGGGGAATTCTCGGCAGTTCCTTGAGTACATTACATGGTTGGCACAACATAATGGGCCGAAGGTCCTGTGATGTGCTGTAGATTTCTATGTTCAATACTCTAATGGAGAGGAGGACAGAAACAGACTCTTTAGCCCACGAGGTCTGTGCAGGACTTGATGCCAAAATAAATCTATTCCTTCTACATGAACATGATCCCTATCCTTCCACTCCCCGCATATTTATGTGCCAATCTAAAATCCTCTTGAACACCATCACTACACAGTACCTGCTTCCACTGCCACCCCGGCAGCATTTTCCAGTTGCCCAGCAGCTTTTTATTATTTTATTATTATTAATTTTTTATTATTAAGTTTTACTATTTTAAAAAACTTCCTCACACTTCTCTGTTAAACATGCCCCCTCTCATCTTAAAGCTACGCTCTCTAGCATTTGGCACATCCACCCTGGAAAAAAATGTTCTGGCTCTCTAACCTATCAGTGCTTCTCATAATCTTAACGACTTCTACCATATCTTTCCTCAGCCTCTGATCCCTCAGTGAAAATAATATAAATTTGTCGAACCTCTCCTTGTAGTTAATACCCTTCAAATCAGGCAGAACTTTTCTGAGCCATTCTGTTCTGAACCCTTTCCAAATACTCCACTCTCGTCCCTTAATGGGGTAACCAAAACTACACGTAACCTGTAGAGATGTTCACTTCACATCCACACTTATTTCTCAGAGTTCAATGGGGTGGATTAAACTGGAAACAAACACTCAGTGGCCACTACATTAGATACGCCTGTATACCTGCTCGTTAATGCAAATATCTAATCAGCCAATTGCGTGGAAGCAACTCAATACATAAAAGAATGCAGACGTGGTCAAAAGGTTCTGTTGTTGTTCAGACCAAACATCAGAATGGGGAAGGAATCTGATCTAAGTGATTTTGACTGTGGAATGACTTTTGGTGCCAGAGTGATTTGAGCATCTCCTGGGATTTTCATGCACAGCAGTCTCTGGAGTTTACAGAAAATGGTGCAAAAAACAAAAAAACAAACAAAAAAAAATCATCCAGTGAGCAGCAGTGCTGTGAAAAAAAAATATCATTTTAATGAGAGAGGTTAGAGAATGGCTGGACTGGCTTAAGCTGGCAGGAAGGTGATGGTAAGTCAGTGGTGTGCAGAAGAGCATACCTCAATGCACAGCATGTCGCACCTTGAAGTGGACGGGCTACAGCAGCAGAAGACCATGAACAGACACTCAGTGGCCACTGGATTAGGTAGAACAGGTACCTAAGAAAGTGGCCACTGAGTGCAGATGTTGTAGATATTCTGAAAAGTAGAATGGATCATGACTAGACCTCAGGTAGTAGATCAAAGTGCCTTGACAGCATCTTGACTGCTCACTGCTCTCAGAAGTACTTTTGTCTATTATAAAATGCTTTTTGATAATCATAAACATTTACAAAATGTTTCAAATATATTTAAATAATTGACAACACACAGAATTAGTAAAACTTAAAAGTATATACTTAAAACTGAAGCATGATGATTCCAAATGAGAAGTAAATGATAAACCTCTGCTTATATTTGCTTGTTCAGTCAAGATCAGAGACCCTATTGAAATGACTCCAAAGAAAAGCTGGAGCTGGATCTAGAGTCAGAAATTGACCACATCGTTAATACTTATCAGTCGCTGTTTTGATGCCATTGCCTGGCATAGAGAGTTTCGGCAGCACTACTTAGTAAAGATTCTTGTCGCCCAGATTATAAACCATAAAACTACAAAGATAGAGGTAGAATTAGGCTATTCGGCCCATTAAGTCTTCTCCACCATTTCATCATTGCTGATTTACATTCCCTCTTAACCCTATTCGTCTGTTTTTTTTCCCCATGGCTTGAACACCTTTACCAACTTAGCAATGCACCTGACAACCACCACTTTAAATACACTCAATGCTCTCCACAGCTGCCTGTGGCAATGAATTCCACTGTTTCACCACCCCTTGGCTGAACAAATCTGCAGATGCCGGAAATCCGAGCAACACACATAAACTGCTGCCTGGCTTACTGAGTTTCTCCAACATTTTGTCTGTGTTCCTCCTCATATCTGTTCTATGTTTCAGCCCGAAACATTGACTGTCTTCTTTTCCATATTTCAGCCTGAAACATTGACTGTGCTTTTTTCCATAGATGCTGCCTGGCCTGCTGAGTTTGCCCAGTGTGATTTCCCCCAGTTCAGGGAGTGAGCCGGGGGGGAGTGAGGGTGGGCGATTCTTTCTGTTGACCACTTATTTCATTATTACACTTAATTTTGCTTATTTACAGTCTTCGTGTTGTTGTTAATTTTAGTTTGTTGTTTTTAAATCTCTATAAGATCATTCATCTTAGCTGGTTTCGTAATAAAAGATTGAACATATTTCTTTTACAACTTGGAACTTAATTATTTTGGAAGCACATCATACAATGTCAATTCCCGTTCTCAATCTCTCAGTGGTTTTGATTTGTTTTCAAGTAACCGCTACGCAATCCAAGCCTGACACTGAGTAGAAAAAGTGGTATCAGCCATACTAGAACAATATATGGTCCAGACCATCTCTCTATAATAACAACATTTATTACCCCTGCATCTCACACTCATATTGGGTGGGACCATAGTGACCAGGTAATACAGAAGGAAAGGCAATATATTTCCCAGTCCTGACGAACCCAAAGCATTGTCTGCCCATTTCTCTGATAGAAGCTGCCTGATCCATTTAATTCATTCAGCATTTGGTGTATTGCCCTGGTTAGTTTGTCAAGTAATCCCACATTTACCACTGCATTTGTAGATGTCCCAGGCTTGTTCCTATGCCCTCACTTTCAAGGACACCTCATCTAATGTTCTTGATATTTATTGTGTATTCCTACTGCTGCCTGTGAGGAGCTTGGACATTTTTCCCATGACCGCGTGGGTTTCCTCTAGGTGCTCCAGTTTCCTCCCACAGTCCAAAGATGAACCAGCCGGTAGGTTAACTGGTCATTGTAAATTGTCCTGTGAATAAGCTAGGGTTTGCTGGGCAGTGTGAGTCGAAGGGCTGGAAGGGCCTTCTCTGTGATGTATCTCAGTAAAAAATAAATAAATATTAGTTTTTTTTCTTTCTTTTTGTATTTGCACAGTTTGTTTGATTTTGCAAAATGGTTGCCCTCCCTGTTGGTGTGGGCTTTCATTGATTATATTATGGTTATTTGATTATTGAGCATACCCACAAGAAGGTGAATCTCAGGGTTTTATGTGGTGACATATCTGTACTTCGATAATGAAGTTAAGTGGTGAACTTTGAACTTTGAGATGCTGCTACATGATTGGTTGATTAGATATTTGCAGTAACAAGGAGGTTGATCGCTGCACCTAATAAAGTGGCCACTGAGTGTATATTTACATATATTTGAAATTTGCTGCACCTGTTGTGTTGGCGCGTGGCCAAGTGGTTAAGGCGTTTGTCTAGTGATTTGAAGGTCGCTAGTTCGAGCCTTGGCTGAGGCAGCGTTTGTGTCCTTGAGCAAGGCACTTAACCACACATTGCTCTGTGACGACACCGGCAGCCAAGCTGTATGGGTCCTAATGTCCTTCCCTTGGACAACATCGGTGGCATGGAGAGAGGAGACTTGCAGCATGGGCAACTGCTGATCTTCCATACAACCTTGCCCAGGCCTGCACCCAGTAAACCTTCCAAGGCGCAAATCCAAAATCTCATGAGACTAACGGATGCCTATTACTATTATGTTGGCTTGACATGAAAAAAGTAACAAAAATGTTCAAAAATTATAAAGAACAATGAATTATATAAAAAAAAGGACTGTTAGATGTTAAAGTATGGATATGGAATAAAACATGCATAAATATGTAAATACTAGCATGTACTTACAACATAAACAACACTATAAAATGTGGTTTAAAGTGTTTACAGTGCAATGGAGTGATTATGATAAGACATAGAGGTGGATGGGGCTGGGTTAGCTAGTAATGGTTAATCACATTAACTACCAGAGGGAAGAAACTTTTAAGATTACATGAGGTTTTAGTTTTAATATCACTACAATGCTTTCCAGAAGGGAGGTTTTGGAAAAGGCGGTTTGCAGGCTGTTAAATGCACACTGTTTTATTCAGAGCCAACATCGGTTATTAGTAAGTTCGAAGCTTTAAAGAACTATTACCTCAGACACATTTTCACGTTAGTTAGAAAGTGCCCTTTAAAAAGTGTTGCCAACATTCTCAACAATTATTAATTTAATTAGTAGAATACAAGACTCTTCATGATTTCTTAAAATAACAAAAATGCGGAGGTTTACAAGGCATTGGTCAGACTGCACTTACAGCTGGTCAGAAGTTTACATACACCTTAGCTAAATACATTTAAACTCACTTTTTCATAATTCCTGACATTTAATCCTAGAAAACATTCCCTGTCTTAGGTCAGTTAGGATCACTATTTTAAGAATGTGAAATGTCAGTATAATAGTAGAGAGAATGATTTATTTCAGCTATTATTTCTTTCATCACTTTCCCAATGGGTCAGAAGTTTACATACACTTTGTTAGTATTTGGAAGCATTGCCTTTAGATTGTTTAACTTGGGTCAAACATTTTGGGTAGTCTTCCACAAGCTTTTCACAGTAAGTTGCTGGAATTTTGTTCCATTCCTCCAGACAGAACTGGTGTAACTGAGTCAGGTTTGTAGGCCTCTTTGCTTGCACACTCTTTTTCGGTTCTGCCCACAAATTTTCTATCGGATTGAGGTCAGGGCTTTGTGATGGCCACTCCAATACCTTGACTTTGTTGTCCTTAAGCAATTTTGCCCCAACTTTGGAAGTATGCTTGGGGTCTTTGTCCATTTGGAAGACCCATTTGCGACCGAGCTTTAACTTCCTGGCTGATGTCTTGAGATGTTGCTTCAATATATCCACATAATTTTCCTTCCTCATGATGCCATCTATTTTGTGAATTGCACCAGTCCCTCCTGCAGCAAAGCACCTCCACAACATGATGCTGCCACCCCCATGCTTCACGGTTGGGATGGTGTTCTTCAGCTTGCAAGCCTCACCCTTTTTCCTCCAAACATAATGATGGTCATTATGGCCAAACAGTTCAATTTTTGTTTCATCAGACCAGAGGACATTTCAAGATTCAAGATTCAAGATTCAAAAAACTTTATTGTCATTCTAACCATACATCAGCTCTGCAGGGCAGAATGAGATAGCGTTTCCTAGGAGCAGTGCAATCATAACATAACAAATGCAACACTAAATAATAAACATAACAATAAATAGTAAAACACAACAGCCACATGCCAGTTAAAATCAAGTTATAAGTGCCCAGTGCGAGTTAAAAGTGTCCAAAGCAGAGTCAGGTAGAGCCAAAAAGTAAGATCTTTGTCCCCATGTGCAAACTGTAGTCTGGCTTCTTTATGGCGGCTTTGGAGCAGTGGCTTCTTCCTTGCTGAGCAGCCTTTCAGGTTATGTCGATATAGGATTCGTTTTACTGTGGATATAATACTTGTCTATCTGTTTCCTCCAGCATCTTCACAAGGTCCTTTGTTGTTGTTCAGGGATTGATTTACACTTTTCGCGCTAAAGTACGTTCATCTCTAGGAGACAGAATGCGTCTCCTTCCTGAGCGGTATGACGACTGCGTGGTCCCATGGTGTATATACTTGCGTACTATTGTTTGTACAGATGAACGTGGTACCTTCAGGCATTTGGAAATTGCTCCCAAGGATGAACCAGACTTGACATCATTTTCTGACCTTAATCTGATAGAAAATTTGTGGGCAGAACGGACAAAAACATTTTACGAGCAAGGAGGCCTACAAACCTTACTCAGTTACACCAGTTCTGTCTGGAGGAATGGAACAAAATTCCAGCAACTTACTGTGAGAAGCTTGTCGAAGACTACCCAAAATGTTTGACCCAAGTTAAACAATTTAAAGGCAATGCTACCAAATACTAACAAAGTGTATGTAAACTTCTGACCCACTGGGAAAGTGATGAAAGAAATAAAAGCTGAAATAAATCATTCTCTCTACTATTATTCTGACATTTCACATTCTTAAAATAAAGTAGTGATCCCAACTGACCTAAGACAGGGAATGTTTTCCAGGATTAAATGTCAGAAATTGTGAAAAACTGAATTTAAATGTATTTAGCTAGGATGTATGTAAACTTCTGACTTCAACTGTAAGTATTGTGAGCAGCTTTGAGCCTCTTATTTATGAAACGATATGTCAGCAATAGAGAAGGTCCAAAGGTTGTTTGCAAGAATGATTCTGGGAATTAAGGGGTTAATGCATGAGAGACAATTGATGGCTCTGAACCTCTAGGTTTCAATAAGGGTTTAGAAGAATGAGGGAGTATTGAAACCTATCAAATATTGAAAGGCCTGGACAAAGAGAACGTGGAGAGGATGTTCCTATAGTGAGACAGTCTAGGACTAGAAGGCACATAATCCGAATACAAGGACATCCCTTCAGAACAGAGGTCAGGAGAAATTTCTTTAGCCAGAAGCTGGTGAATCTGTGGAATTCATTCCCACAGATGGCTGTGAAGGATAAGGCATTGGATATGGGGCAGGGGTTGATCTGTTCTTGATTAGTAAAGGCATCACAGTTACAGGGAGAAAGCAAGAGAATAGGGTTGAGATGGAATGTTGTAATGGTGATGGGCTGAATGGCATAATTCTGCTCCTATGTCTTAAGATCTTATGGTCTTATGGTCTGAAAAGCAAGGATTAATGGGAAACACAGCATTCATATTGTTGCTTTCTATCAGATACCAAAAGCAAGCACTGCTCTCAGTGTGTAGTCAGATTCAGTCAAAGCTCCACACATTGTCACAACAAAGAATCATAACCTGATTCAGAAACAGCTTTCGCTATTGCATCTGTGTGACACTTCCCAATTCCCATGTCAGCTCTCCTGATAGCGTGTATGAGTGATAAGACAATTTAGTGACAATTATTGTTGACATCTGGGCAGTTTTATGGTGTATTGATTGGAACGGCTGCCAGAACCTAATAAAGCATCTCAATCTGTAAACCAAATGAATTTACTGCAAGCACCCATTATATTCTCTGTAAATCACCAGCCAACTAATTTTCTTTCGGTCTTTGCCAAACACATAACTGTCTGTTGAAAATGAAAAGGAAATGCCACTTTGTTGATGACATAAAGATTTTTATAGTCTCTTTCGTTAGAGATGGCACGAATGATTGATGAGTTGACAGGTGTTCTATCATGGTTAGTGTCACTGGATATTCATTGCATGATTCCTTTGGGTTGGTCTTGAATTTGCATGATAGTGTAAAATGGATGATAAGACGTCAGCAGTCTGCTCTGGATATTTATATCCATTGAAGTCACTTTCCAATCAGGAAAGCTGCAAAGTGGGCTGTTAACTCAGCAGAGTCCGATTCATCCAATCACATGAAGGTTAAAAGCTGCCCATCATCCAGGCCATGCTCTCTTCTCACTGCTGCCATCAAGCAGGAGGTACAGGAGAAGTTATTACCCCTCATCCATCAGGCTCCTGAACTAGAGTGGATAACTTCACTTACCTGAAAACTGAACTAATTTCACAACCTATGGACTTACTTTCAAGGATTCTGCAATACATACAGTCGACCTTCACTAATCTGACTACCTGTAATCTGGTTCCTTCAATAATCCGGCACTGATTATGCTTAATGTGATCCTTCTGTAATTCAGCATTTTCATTAATCCGGCACTCCTCAGGTCCCAATGGTGCCGGATTAGTGAAGGTCGACTTGTATTCTCAATATTCATCACATTTTATTTATTATTATTTGGATTTTTAAAATTTTTGTTTTTGCACAATTTTTTGTCATTTGCATGTTGATTTTCTGTCCATCTTTCTTTGGGTACAATCTTTCATTGCTTCCTTTGTGTTTCTTTTTATTTATGGTGAATACCCACAAGAAAATTAATCTCAGGGTAGTGTACTGTATGTTGACATATATGTATGTACTTTGATAATAAATTTACATTCCCCATACCATTCTGTTCTCTCCTGTGTTTAAACAAAGCCCCAAAGCAAACCCTTCAAATGACGTTGAAATCTCAATAAAACTCTTCCCTTCTTTTTAACTCAAGTGCAATATCACCTCTGCTCAGCAATATGGAAAGAAATCACTTTTCCACAGCAACTTTTATTCCTGCAGGATACTGCTAAGCAGTTTACACTTAATGAATCTCTCTTGAAGCACTGTCAGAGTTGCTTTATGCGGAAGCATAGAAATCAGGTTATTCATTTTACAAGGTCACTCAGAGAGCTATGAAACAAATGGGTGAGACCAAGCTGGAACATATTGGCTGCTTCATGGTGGAGTGCTGTATTTATCCCTGAAAGTTCAAGCAAGTTTGAGATTTTGGGTGCGCATATCCAAACTCAGAAATCATGATCTGGTCTAAGAACACTGAGGCTGTCTACAAGAAGGGTCAGAGTCGTCTCTATTTCCTGAGGAGACTGAGGTCCTTTAACATCTGCCGGACGATGCTGAGGATGTTCTATGAGTCTGTGGTGGTCAGTGTGATCATGTTTGCTGTTGTGTGCTGGGGCAGCAGGCTGAGGGTAGCAGACACCAACAGAATCAACAATCTCATTCGTAAGGCCAGTGATGTTGTAGGGATGGAACCGGACTCTCACGGTGGTGTCTGAAAAGAGGATGCTGTCTAAGTTGCATGCCATCTTGGTCAATGTCTCCCATCCACTACATAATGTACTGGGTGGGCACAGGAATACATTCAGCCAGAGACTCATTCCACCGAGATGCAGCACAGAGCATCATAGGAAGTCATTCCTGCCCGTGGCCATCAAACTTTACAACTCCTCCCTTGGAGGGTCAGACACCCTGAGCTGATAGGCTGGTTCTGGACTTATTTCATAATTTACTGGCATAATTTACATATTACTATTTAACTATTTATGGTTCTATTACTATTTATTATTTATGGTGCAACTGTAACGAAAACCTATTTCCCCTGGGATCAATAAAGTATGTCTATGACTATCTTGCCGATGTTCTCCACTGTTTGGGCTCTGTGAAGAAGTTGGCTGAGATTTCCCAGCACTGGTGCAGGGGAATCTTCTTATAGATCCTGCCCCATGTTGAGGCTCTTATAAAGAAGTTATTAGCATTTCCTTTTTTTTCCTGAAACATATTAGAGGTTATTATAGCTTATCTAATTGAAAGATTGAAGGTGATTCACAGAAATGGTGGAATAGATAAACATTAGAGACTAGAGCTTGGTTCTCCTTTGACACTTTTTCCTTGGTGACACTTGGCTCTGCAATTATGTGGGAAAAATCCGCCCAAAGGTTTGAATTCCACAGCAAATGAAGCTTAGTGGCTCATAACTGAATCTAAGTCATAGGTTGCAGATCTAAAATCCTACCATCCTGTCCCAAAAAGACCTTGAAAGAGGCTTGACAGCTCATCATGGTCAAAGACAATTCAAATTTATGTTAAGTATATTATTGAGTCAAATAACCATGGAACTACAGTTCAAAGTTCAAAATAAGGTTCATCGATGAAGACCTCGACATCATTAGCACTTTTTACAAGGTCGAGTTGCTAGCTCAACGCTCAACCCAGCACGGATGGAGAGTGTGCACGGGAGCCAGCTGGATTCGAACTCAGGACCTCTCACCCCGAAGCCCAGCACTGATGCCACTACGCCACCAGGCTATGATAGTGTCAAGACTAGCGCTTGATTCGGATTTAAGTGAGGGAGAGTTGTGCAGCATCAGCCTCACTTTCTCTTCCCATTTCCCATCTGGATCCAGTGGCAAGACAAAGTCTAGACGGCTGGAGATGGGACTAGGCGCAAGGGATGACCAGGACGTCTTCTGTGTCTTGTCCTGCTCTACACGTTCCACGACGCTTGCAGAGACCACCTTCTTGACCATTGGACCTTCCATTGGACTCATCTGCTCAATCCGCTGGAGTCTGTCTTCACATGCTGGGATAGACAACTCCCTATCTCACCGAGGTTTTGAGACCCGTCGGCTACCCTCACCTGGTTTAGCTAGCTTGTCGAAGCCATTGCCTGGGGTGTATGGGGTGTCAGGGAGGGGTAGCACCTCTGGTGGGGTAACATGTCGCGTCATTTTCAAGGCAGTTAGTCCATCTTTGGTCCCCACCTGGCACTCAGCTCTCACCTGTGGCTCGTAGTAGCTGTTTGCAAGTTCAAAATAAGTTTATCAAAGTGCATACTGTATATGTTACCAAACCAAAATAATACTGGGAACATGACTTGTAAAGAGTCCTTGAAGATGAACCTGTAGATTGCAGAATCAGTTCAGAGTACTGATGAATGAAATTATTCATGTTGGCTCAGGCTTCTGGTGGTTATTATGTAATAACTGAATCAGACTCTTCAGCTAACCAAGTCTGCATTGATCACTGTCCACCTGTACTAATTCACATTTAATTTCTCCACATTCCCAGTAACATCCCCCAGATATATCTGGGCATATGACAATAAATTTGACTTTAATTTTGGACTTCTTCGTTTGGTTGAGATCACATTTTTGCCTCCCATTTATACTATACTGAATGGATTTCATTTCCCTATTTGAACAGAGACATTGTGTTAACTTTCCATCAGTCTGTTGACCACACTAGCAAATTATCCAAATATATATAAGACTCTTTGCTGTATTTTTTTCAATTCTTTTAAAATATAATATAATCTTCAGAAACAGAACTTCTCTCTGATTTGTGCTTCTTCATTTGCTGATGAAGGATCTTGGCCTGAAATGTTGACTGTTTATTTACTTCCATAGATGCTGCCTGAACTGCTGAGTTCCTCCAGAATTTTATACGTTGCTATGGGTTTCCCTCATCTGCAGAATCTCTTCAGTTCATCATTTACTGCTTCTTTATTTTGTTTAGTAGTTCAGTTTCTAATCTCACTTTCTAAAGATGACGTCTAGTCAGTCTCTCTCATACAAACCATTATTCTTGCTGATAGACTGACTGTTATATTGTCCTATTCCCTTTCAATAGATATATGAATATCAATCATAATCTATTTGAAAGATAGAATAGACTGGGTGAATACTCCTATGGTCCAGTGCTCCACTATTCAATGGAGTACAAGAAAATGCTGACAGTCCAGGAAATATCCTGATGAAGTGTCTCACACTGAAATGTTTATCATTTATTCCCCCCCCCCCCCCCAGATGTGCCTGACTTGCTGAGTTCCTCCAGAATTTTGTGTGTGTCCAAACCAGATAACTTCATAGCAAATATTTGGGGAATAGGCAGAGTTCAAAAATAATCATGGATGGCAGATTCTGAACCTAAATTCATAGAGTACTACAGCATGGAAACAGACCCCTTAGCCCATCTCCTTAATGTTAACCCAGATGCCTAACTATGCTCATCACATTTGCTCAAATTTCGTCCCTACCCCTCTAAACTCTTCCTCCATTTACCTACTTCTGTAAACACTGTATTTATGGGATAAATGGGTTAACGAGAGGGGTCAAGTTCAAGTTTAATAGTCATTCAACCATACATAAACATCCATGAATACTTCTAAATGAAACAGCGTTATAGAGTGAGGTTAATCCTTTTTATAATCCAGAATAATTTATGGCAACAAGAAATAATGAATGTGGCACCAACCTGCTGGCAATTGCAACGACTCACCATGTCTCCAGCTTTATAAGACCTCAATAATCACAAACCAGTCACTTCCAGCTGGTAGGTTATTAAATACTCTTCCAGTACGCAATGCTCTCAACTCACATGTGTATGCAAACGAGAATTTATTAGGAGACAGTTGCACTAAATAGAAAGTGTACCAGGCTTGTAACAGAAGTCAGCGCCACCTTCCATGAAGAAATATACATCAGTCCTGCTAACTATGCTGTCATTACAGTTAACTAACAGCTGCTATGGCATGCTAATACACAAAGGGTCCAAAACAAAGGCATCATTAATGCATTGATTTTCATGATTTCCATGATTTCTAGTGGGCCAAGGGTTTATCATTTTACCACCCACTGGATTACTTGGTCCAAGCCGGGTTCAGACCAGGCCGTTCTTGTTGCGATCAAGTCCTGAACTTAACCCAGTATAATGAGAATGGCTTTGAAATGTGACAAATTACAGGGGCAGTATTCATTGACTTAACAGCAGCATACGACTCTGTGAATCACAGAGGCTTTCTACTGAAATTACCTCGATGTTAAAGAACGAAACCACAGTCAAAGTTATAAGAAGCCTCCTAGAAAATCGTAGATTTTATGTAGAAATGAATGGAATTAAAAGTAGGTGGTGTCCACAAAAGAACGGACTACCACAGGAATTAGTCCTGGCACCTCTATTATTTAATGTCTACACAAACGACCAACCAACCTTTCCTAACACACGCAGGTTTATCTATGCAGACGACCTATGCACAGCAACACAAGCTAACTCCTTCCAAGAAGTTGAAGTACAACTTACAGCAGTCCTCGAAGCAATGAAGCAGTATTATGAAAAATGGTCTCTGAACCCAAATCCATCAAAAATTCAAGTGTGTGCATTGCACCTGAGGAATCGAGAAGCAGCTCGGAAACTCAAGATCTTCTGGTGTGGGAAGGAGCTCGAACACGATCCGACTCCAATTTACCTGGGTGTGACACTGGATAGGACGCTGTCATTTGCCACTCACATCCAAAAACTCCAAGGGAAAGTTGGTTCTCGCAATTCTCTCTTGAAAAAATTAGCAGGCACGAAATGGGGAGCTAATGCTCACACACTTAGATCAACTGCCCTCGCACTCTGCTAGGCACCTGCAGAATACTCTGTGGGGCAGATCAGCCCATGCGAAGAAAATAGACCCATTGCTTAACGAAGCCTGCCGAATAATCACAGGCACACTGCACCCACACCCACTAACATCACTTACAGACTTGCAGGCATTGCTACCCCAGAGATCCGAAGAAACACTATAACAAAAATTGAAAAAGGTAAACAGAACTCGGATCCACGGCCCCCACTACATCACCATGTGCCAGTTTCCAACCGCCTAAAATCGAGGAAAAGCTTTGCTACAGTGGAGGAACTACCGCATGGAACATCCCCCCAAACATACAGGATTGACCTCTGGCAACAAACAGAAGCCAGAACCCCATCAAACATTACAGTGCAAGACCCCACAGAAATGTTACCAGACAGGGCACTGCTTGACAGACGGAAGTGGTGCACTCTCAACAGAGCGAGAGCGGGAGTTTGTAGGACGGGAGACAGTATGGTGAAGTGGGGTTTAAAGACCAGCGAATCCTGTGAGTGTGGTGAAAGGATGCAGAACATTGAACACGTTCTGTGCAACTGCCCACTTTCACCTGATTTAGCTGCTACTGACCTGCTCAACGTCAACCAAGCAACACTAGAGTGGCTGGCTGTCTGGTGTGACAAGCTATGATGATGTATGCATTGATGTCCTTGCTTCACCAACCAAGTTCAAGGGCACATAATTTTTGAATTTTTATTAGTTTAGAAGTGTAAACTTAAATATTAAGATGATATCTTGGGGATCTCACTGGTGCCACAGATACAGTACTTATTGCCGAACAAACCTGTCTGATTGTTAACCTTGCTGTGAATTGACCATCCACCGAATTGGTACCTGTAGCAACAACAAAATAGAGAATCATGGCACTTCGGCTTAAAACTTCATGTCGGAAAAGAAATGCATCTGATTGGCCATTCAAGCAGATTAAGCATACCTGTTTCTATTTTTCTTCATTTGCAGTATGTGACCGTCACATACAGTGTTACACTGTTCAGCTCTAATTCCCTTGTACTGAGTAGCTTGTTGAGCCATTGTAGAAAGTAGTTAAGAAATAACTAGACTGACGGGTGCAGTCAGTCACAGGTAAAGATAGAAGATTTTCTCTCCTTTCTCCATCTACCTGCCACACCAAATTGAGTTTATTGTCATGTGCACAAACATGGTGAGTATAGGTATGACACTGACCCTCAGTCTGTTTTGCCATTCAATTAGATTAAGTGTTACCTATTTCTCTTTCTGTCCTTCACAGGATGTGACCATCATTAAATAGGACAATATTTAGTGTTCATCTCTAATTCCCTTGTACTGAATAGGAGAGTAGAGTAGACTATGGAATAATGCATGGGCTTCCAACCTGGGGCACACGGGTCCTTTGCTTAATGGTATTGGTCCATGGCATAAAAAAGGTCACAAACCATTAGAATAAAGGGATGGCGATAGGGAACCAGAGAAAGCTGAAGGTGATGGGTCAGATTGGAGAAGGTGGAGGAGGGGGTGGGTGGAAGGGAAGGGGTAAAAAAAAAATGTGCAGGTGGAGTGAATTGGATTTATTTAAATTGAATTGAATTGAATTTATTTAAATCTTATGTCTATCCCAC
This sequence comes from Mobula birostris, assembly GCF_030028105.1. Classification (NCBI taxonomy): domain Eukaryota; kingdom Metazoa; phylum Chordata; class Chondrichthyes; order Myliobatiformes; family Myliobatidae; genus Mobula; species Mobula birostris. The sequence goes on along the minus strand of NC_092376.1, from coordinate 187,305,687 downwards.
AAACTCAGGGAGTAAAAAATCTTTGTATTATAACTCCATCTCAATGTACAGACATGTGAATTTATAAGTCTAATGGCTTGTAGAAAGAAGCTGTCCTGTAGCCTGTTGGTCCTGGTTGTAATGCTGCAGTGCCATTTGCCAGACAGAAGCAGCTGAAACAGTTTATAGTTGGGGTGACTGGTGTCCCTGATGGTCTTCCAGCCTTTCTTTACGCACCTGCTGCTGTAAATATTCTCAATAGAGGAAAGTTCATATCCACAGATGCGCTGGGCTGTCCGAACCACTCTCTGCAGTGTCCAGCAATCAACGTTTGTCCAGTTCCTGTACCAGGTGATGAGAAAGCCAGTCAGGATGCTCTCCAGGGTGCCCCCTGTGCAAGGTCTTGAGGACTTGGGGGTTGATACTGAACTTCTTCAGTCGCCTGAGGTGGAAAAGACACTGGTGTGCTTTCTTTGCTATTCAGCCGGTGTGTATTGCCCAGGTGAGATCTGCAGTGATGTGTGCCCCGAGGAACTTGAAACCACTCACCCTGTCAACTGCAGTCCCGGTGATGTTGATTGGGGTGAGCATGACTCCATTCCTCCAGTAATCCATGATCAGCTCTTTTGTTTCTTGGACATTGAGGGAGAGGTTGTTATCTTAGCACCACTGTTTCAGGGCATTAACCTCTCCTCTGTAGGCTGTCTTTGAGGTGTATGGGGTGTATGGGAGAGGTAGCACCTCTGGTGGGGGAACATGTCGCGTCCTTTTCAGGGCGGTTAGTCCACCTTTGGACCCCACCTGGCACTCAGCTCTCACCTGTGGCTCCCCGTAGCTGTTTGCATGCGACAGCGGCCACACCCCAGGCAACGGCTTCGACAAGCCGGCTAAACCAGGTGAGGGTAGCCGACAGGTCTCAAACCCTCGGTGAGATAGGGAGTTGTCTATCCCAGCATGTGAAGACAGACTCCGGCAGATTGAGCGGATGAGACCAATGAAAGGTCCAACGGTCAAGAAGGCGGTCTCTGCAAGCGTCGTGGAACGTGTAGAGCAGGACAAGACATAGAAGACGTCCTGGTCATCCACTGCACCTTGTCCCATCTCCAGCCGTCTAGACTCTGTCTTGCCACTGGATCCAGATAGGAATTGGGAAGAGAGAGTGAGAGTGAGGCTGACACTGCGCAACTCTCCCTCACTTAAATCCAAATCACGCGCTAGTCTCGACACCATCGTTATGGTGTCGAGGTCCTCATTGACGCCAACGATGGACGAACAACCAGGCTGTCTTATCACCACTAGAAATAAGGCCGATCAACGTCGTGTCATCTGCAAATTTGGTCAGCAGATTGGAGCTGTGTGTGGCAGCACAGTCATGGGTGCAAAGGGAGATGACTCAGGACACAACACTGGGGGCACCTGTTTTGAGGGTCAGAGTGTGAGATCAGAGGGGAGTGGTTACCAAAAGTTAGAGAAATCAATGTTGGAGACTATCAAGACAGAAAATTACATGTTCTGGAAATTACATTAAACAATCTTGAATCCCCCTAGAACCCTTGAAACATTGATCATTCATTTCCCTTCACAGCTGCCTGACGTACTGAGTTAGTCCAGCATTATTTGTGTGTTGCTGCAGGTTTTCAGCATCTGCAGAATCTGGTGTGTTTCCAACCTCTCTGCATCAATGTTCCTTCTAAGACGTATACGTGTGCGCGCGCACACACATCTTTTGCTACAAGTGCACAAAAGGTTGTCACCCTCTACTTCACTGGCATGTTAACTATATTTCATGACTGTACACAATCATATTTCTTTTTCTGCTTTCTGGTGCTGACAACGTGGAGTTTGTGATAGTTATCTGCAGATTTTAGAATGGGCTTATTTATACTATTTTTGTCAAAGAATTTATTCATTCATTATATTGAATTCCAAAGAAGCAAAAGGCGTGAAGTTCAAAAGAACTGCTAGTTCTTTTAAAGCAGAATAGCTTAACAAAACAGCAGAAACTGCAACAACAAAATCTTATAAGGTCAGGAACGTACAGCTGTGAGAAATATTTATGTACAATACAGAAACTGGTGTTACCTGCAAGTATTATCACGATGCAAAAGTTGCTGGAGAATTTGCAAGTGGGAAGAAGTGGAATGATATTTGAAGACTTGACTTTTTAAAGTGAAATTTAGCAAGCAAATCACATATGGATGCTGTGCAAAAGCTCTAGTAAGAAAATCCTTTGTTACCCACTACAGGCCTGCTATGTATGTTTTGTGAGAGTGCAGATGAATGAGAGCGAAAATGATCAAATCCATCAGAGATCAAAGTTCTTTTTGATGGTTATTTTATTTCTTTTAATCAATGAACTATAAACTGATCTGAGGAGTTTATTATGCTTCGAATAGATTCAGGTTTGTTTCCACTAGAAATTCAGTGTACACATATTGTTGTCACTGCGCAAAAAATTGCACAGCACAAGATTTTTGCACACATTGGCCATTACAAATTAGAGGAAACACTGCTCTTCATAACTCAGTCCCTCAAGTCCCAGCAATATCCTCAAAAGTGCTGAGGAAGGTTGAGTGAGATGGTGCGAAGGAGGATGGGAAGTGAATTGATAGAGGTATAAATAATGATAAGAGGCATAAATAGAGCAGACAGCCAGCTTCTTTTTCCCAAGGGTAGACTAACTAATACTAGAGGACGTCCATTTTAAGATGAACTAAAGGGGAACCAATATCCTGGCTGGGAGGTTTGCTAATGCTATTCCGGAGAGTTTGAACTAGTTTCACAGGGGGCTGGGAACCAGAGCACCACACCAGTAAATGAAGGATCAGACTGGAAGGTAGATGTCAGGAAACTATTGAAAGGCAAAGTTGAAAGAACAGGTATGACAGGACAGATAGTTTGAAGTGTGCATATTTTAATGTTAGGAGTATTGTGGGTGAAGGTGAAGAACTTAGAGCATGAATCGGTACATGGAACGACGATGCTGTAGCTATTACTGAAAACATAGTTGAGAGAGGGACAGGAATGGGTGATTAATATATCAGGTTATTGAAGTTTTAGAAAAGATAGAGAAGGAAGTAAAGGGAGGGCAAGTTACACTACTAATCAGCGACAAATTCATGGCTGCTCTCAGGGGAGACATAAAGGAAGGATCAGACACTGAGCCCATTTGGATAGGACTCAAGAATAGGAAGGATGCAATCACACTGTCGGGATTGTACCACAGATTCCCCAGTAGCCACTAAGACACTGGCGAACAAGTATGTATTCAGATTAAGAAAATGTATGAAAATAATAGGTTTGTTGTTTATGGACCTATTATAGACTGGACCCTTCTTGGTGCAGGGGGTCCAGATGGCGGAGAAATTGTTAAGTGTATAAAGGAGGGTTTATTAAATCAATATGTGGATATTCCAGTGATAGCAGGGGGACTGTACTAACTCTGGTGTTGGGTAATGATCCTAGCCAGGTGACTAACCGTTCAGTGCGTGAGCAGTTAGGGAACAGTAACCGTAAATCCTTAACTTTCAGAACAGCTATAGTTAAGGGTAGGTATAGTCCTTGCGGGAGAGTATTAAATTGGAGTAAGGCAAATTATGAAAGCATTAGGCAGGAACTAAGAATGGTTAATTGGGAACACCTGTTTTCTGGAAAGTCCACATCACATATGTGAAAGATGTTTAAAGAAAAAAGATCAACTGCACAGAATATAGGAAAGGCAGGTTCCCATTAGAAGGAAGGATACATATGGAAACATGGATGTCCAGAGAAGTGATGAATTTGATCAAGAAGAAAAAGGCAAAGTATGTAAAGGTTAGGAAAGTAGGATCAATCAAAGCACATGAGGAGTATAAAGAAGCCAGAAAAGAACCAAAGAAGGCAATTAGGAAAGCCAGAAGGAGCCATGAAAAGTCCTCAGTAAGTAAGATTAGGGTGAATCCTAAGGCACTCTACACACACATCAAGAGCAAGAAGATAAGAAGGGAACAAAGGAAAATCCTAGGAACTTTAGATCGGTGAGTTTCATGTCAGTTTTAGGGACATTGTTGAAAGAAATATATGAGCATTTGGAAACCCATAGGCCAATTCGGGACAGGATATATGAGCATATGGAAACCCATGGTCCAGTCAGGGACAGGATATATGAGCATATGGAAACCCATGGTCCAGTCAGGGACAGGATATATGAGCATATGGAAACCCATGGTCCAATCAGGAACAGGATATATGAGCATTTGGAAACCCATGGTCCAATCAGGGACAGGATATATAAGCATTTGAAAACCCATGGTCCAATCAGGGACAGGATATATGAGCATTTGGAAACCCATGGTCCAATCAGGAACAGGATATATGAGCATTTGGAAACCCATGGTCCAATCAGGGACAGGATATATGAGCATTTGGAAACCCATGGTCCAATTAGGGAGAGCCAGCGTGGCATCGTAAAGGGCAGGTCATGTCTTACCAACTTGAATGAGTTTTTTTGACAAAGTGACAAGAGAGATTGATGAGGGTAGGACAGTGGATGTTATCTGTTCAGATTACAGTAAGGTGTTTGACAAAGTCACTCGGGGAGGCTAATCCAAAAGATTAAGATGTATGAGGTCCATGGCTGCTTGGATTTAGAACTGTCTTGAGCATAGAAGACAGAGGGTAGTGGTAGAAGGGACATACTCAAGCTGGAGGTCTGAAATTACTGGTGTTCCATAGGGACCTATGCTGGGATAGTTGCTATTTATATTGTTCATAAATGAGCTGGATGAAAATGTAGATAGGTGGGTCAGTAGGTTTGCAGACGATACCAAGATTGGTGAGGTTATGTATAGTGTAGAAGACTGGCAAAGAACACAGTGCGATATACAGTAGACCAGTTGCAGATAAGGGCAGAGGCATGGCAGATGGAATTTAACCCAGATAAGTGTGAGGTGTTGCAGCTTGGTAGTACAAATGCAAGAAGACATTACACTGCTAAGGGTAAGATCCCTAACAGTGTTGCTGAGCAGAGAGATCTTGGAATCCAAGTCCATAGATGCTTGAAAGTGGCTGTACAAGTCAATAAGGTGATTGAGAAGGCATATGGAAAGTTTGCTTTTATTGGTTGAGTTCAAAATTCAAGGGATTATGTAAACTTCTGGCCACATCTGGAGTATTGTTCTGGTCGACCAACTATAAGAAGGACGTTGAAGTTTCGAAGAGGGTGTAGAAGAGGTTTACCAGGATGCTTTGGTTTCGGGGACATGTACTATCATGAGAGACTGGATAAACTGGGATGGTTTTCTCTGGAGCAGCGGAGACTGATAGGAAATCAGATGGAGGTTAATAAAATTATGAGAGGCATAGACAGACAGTATCCGTTTCCCAGGGTTGAAATAGCTAATATCAGAGGCCATACGTTGAAGGTGAGGGGGGTAGGTTCAAAGGGGATGCGAGGGTTAAGTTTCTTACTCAGAGAGTGTTGGATGTCTGGAGTACGCAGCCTGGTATGGTGGTAGAGACAAATACATTTGAGGCTTTGAAGAGACATTTAGATATTCACATGGATGTAAGGAAGATGGACGGATATGAACATGGTGTAGGTAGCGGTGATTAGTGTACGGGTGCTCTTGATTTGCTTTTCAGCTGGTTCAGCACAACATTAAGGGTCTAAAGGCCTATGCCTGTGCTGTACTGTTCTATGTTCTATGTAAATGATTGGAGGAAATTATAGGAGGAGGTCAGAAGTAGATTTTTGTAGAGAGAGTCGTGGATGCACGGAATGGGCTGCCGGGGGCGGGGGCCTCTACAGGCAGATAGAATAGGAAAGTTTAAGAAACTCTTACATTGGCCCATGAATGAAAGAAAATGGAGGGCTAAGTGGGAGGGAAGAGTTAGATGATCTTGGAGTAGATTAAAAGTCAGCACAACATTGCGGGCTGAGGGCCTGTACTGTGCTGTACCGTTTGATGCTCTAAATATCCTCTGCACTGTTAATTGTTTAAATTTTCTTTTCATATAACTCAGTGGGAAGGAGCTTCTCTTCTGCCCAAGTTCTTCAGTGTTCTGCATGGCCTGTGAAACCAGAGCATAATCAGTTATAATAATTTTAATATGACTTTCTATTTAATCTCCATGTCTTGCAAAAGTGAGTTGCAAGTCTATAACAATAAAGCAGCTGGAACAGGTCCAGAAAGCTATGCAGGTTAAAGGAACCATATTACCATAGTTGTAAAGTGATTAATAAAAGTTAAAATGGCAAGCAACCGTGGCTGTAAAGCAGAGGTTTAAAGGGATATTTGATTTTCACTCAATATAGCATTAGATTGATAGATAGATTATTAATCACAAAGGAAATTACAGTGTCACAGTAGCATTACAAGTGTACAGATATACAAATATTAGAAAAGAAGTAGGAAAGAACTAAAAATAAGTTAGCTCAAACAATCTAACAGGAGGGGGGGGGGTCATCATTTCCCCAACTATAGATTGGCTCAATATAGCGCCTAATGGCTGAGGATAAGAATGACCTCATATCGCGCTCTTTGGTCCAGCGCAATTGTCTTAGTCTATTACTAAAAGTACTCTTATGTTCAACCAAGGTGGCATGCCGAGGGTGAAAAACATTTACTCAATAAGGGGAAATAAAAAGTATTTAAGGGTGAGAATAATATCCAGTAATGACATTCAAAACAAGATTTTTGGAACAGATGCTTTATTCAGTGGGGTTTCTGAACAACATATTTCATTAGGACACAATAGATTCTGCAGATGCAGGAAATCCAGAGTAATGCACATGAAATGCTGGAGGAACTCAGCAGATTAGGCAGCATCTATCGAAAGGAATAAACAGCTGCCACTTTGGGCCGAGACCATTCATCAGGACTGGAAATGAAGGGGGGAAGAAGCTAGAATAAGAAGGTGGGGGGAGGGGGGAGTACAAGCTAAAAGGTGATAGGGGAAGTCAGGTGGGTGGATGATGGGGATACAGTAAGAAACTGGGAGGTGCTAGGTGGAAAAGGTAAAGGGCTGAAGAAGAAGGAAGCTGATAAGAGAGGAGAGTGGACCATGGGAGAAAGGGAAGGAGGAGGGTCATCAGGGCAGATGATAGGCAGGTGCAGACAAAAGAAGAGGTGAAAGGGGAGCCAAAGTGGGGAATGGAAGATGAGAAAAGGAAAATTCATTAGGAGTTTGAGTAGATTTGGCATGTCACCAAAAACGACAGCAATTTCTACAGATGTACTAAGGAGCATATTCTGAAAGTAGTACCGTGGAGAACATCTCCGTCTGGTTTGATGGCACCAATGCACAGAATCATAAGAGGTTTCAGAGTATTGTAGACTCAGCCAGCTCCACCATGGGCTCTACGGTACACTTTCCATAGGCGGTGCCTCGAGAAGGTGGCATCCATCATACAGGAACCTCACCGTCTGGGACATGCCCTCTTCTCATTGCTACCATCAGGGAGGAGGTACAGGAGTCTGAACACCCACACTCAAGGTTTTAGGAACAACTTTTTCCCCTTTGTCATCAGATTTCTGAATGAAAAATTAACACTACTTCACTATTCTACTTTTTAATTATTTATTGCAATTTACAGTAATTTCATGACTTACACTCAATGACCACTTTATTAGATCCTCCTGTAACTAACAAAGTGGACACTGAGTGTATGTTCATCGTCCTCTGTTGCTGTAGCCTATTGACTCCAAAGTTTGATGGGTTGTGAGTTCAGAGATGCTCTCACTAAACCATCGTTTTAACATGTAGTTATCTGAGTTAATGTCACCTTCCTGTCAGCTTGAACCAGTCAGGCCATTCTCCTCTTATATCTCTCATAACAAGGTGTTTTTGCCCACAGAATTGCCACTCACTGGATGTTTTAAGTTTTTGTACTATACTCTGTAAACTCTAGAGACTGTTGTGCATGAAAATCCCAAGGGATCAGCAGTTTCTGAGATACTCAAACCACTCTGTGTGACACCAGCAGTCATTCCACGGTCAAATTCACTTAGATCACATTTCTTCCCCATCCTGATGTTTGGTCTGAACAACAACTGAACTTATTGACCATGTCTCTGTGATTTTATGCATTGAATTGTTGCCACGTGATTGGCTGATTCAATATTTGATAGATAGGCAGATGTACAGGTGTAACTAATAAATGTCAGTGATAATAATCAATCTGATTCTGTTTCTGAACATGCATTGTTACAAGTGTATATGTGTGTGGGTGTGTGTGTCCCTACTTTCATCAAATTTCTCTTGCCCTTGATAATAAAACTAAAACTTTTAACTACATGTGCCTTGCTAAAATTCTAAATTTTATCAAAGTTTTGGCGCAGCAGGTAAGCCAACAAGGGGGCTGGTGATTTTCTATGTTTCAGCAATGAGCCTTTTTCACTTAAGCCAGTGACAACAGTTCATTATTTTAAAGAGGATTTGAGAAAATCTTTGAAGCAATTCCTCTGCTTGTCCAATTGTTTCCTACATGGAATATGGAACATACAGCACAATACAGGCTCACGATGTCTTGCAACTTCTTAACCTACTCCAAAATCAACCCTTCCTTCCACCATTGCCCTTCATTTCTCTGCTTACATAGCTGGTGGGTGATGTAGTGGCATCAACACCGGATTGAGACAAGTGATCCCCAGTTCAAATCCAGCTGGCTCCTTGCACTCTTTCCGTCTGTGCTGAGTGTTCAGCTAGCAATTCGGCCCTGTAAACAGCAGTCAAATATGATGGAAGTGGCAAAAAAGCCAACCAATGCGCTGCAAGATGCAAAAAGGAACATGTGCTTATATGAGAGTCTCTTAAAGGTCCTTAATGTATCTATCTACCACCACTCATGAGAGTGCATTCCTGTGTCAATTACCTGCCTCAGACATCTCTCCTAAACTATAGTCCAAGCACCTTGAAGATTTTTCACAGGACTTATGAAACCTTTCAAATGTTAAGAGGCCTGGATACAGTAGATGTGGAAAGGATGTTTCCCATGGTGGGAGAGTCTAGGACAGCGGTCCCCAACCACCGGGCCGTAAAGCATGTGCTACCGGGCCGCGAGGAAACGATATGATTTGGCGATATGATTCAGCTGCACCTTTCCTCATTCCCTGTCAAGCACTGTTGAACGAGTGCACGCGAGGATATTACCCACGCGTATCCCTGTCAGCGCGGGAGGAAGATCAACTCCTCGAGCTTGCAAATGATGACGGGCTGAAAAGTATGTGGGCTGAAAAGTATGTAGGCTGAAAAGTACCGAAAAGGTTGCTTCCATTTCCAACATGTCTCTGCGAAGCAGGGTTTTCTGCAATGAATGCAACGAAAAATAAATTTTGGAATAGACTGGACACAAGGAACCCTCTTCGAGTATCGTTGTCTCCCATTACCCCTCGATGGGACCATCTTGTTGCAGGAAAACAAGCCCAGAGCTCCCACTGATTCAGAGATATTGGTGTGTTGCAATGATTTTATATGTTCACATGAGGAAAATATGCGCTGTGTGTTTAATATCCAAATGTTACTTAAAATATTATGATGCTATTGACTTATAAGTGACTTACAATTGACTAATCACTATATTCATGGGAGGAAAATATATGCTGTGTTTTTAATATTAAATTCGTTAGATAAACCCTTTTAGAAATGAAATTGAGTGTATTAGCAACTTATAAGTGACTTATAGTTGACTTATCGCCTATATTCCGGTCGTGATTAACACCCCATCCCCTCCCCCCCGGGTTGCTAACTGTCCCGTATTTGCCGGGGCATCCTGTACATTCGGCGAAATTGGTTTGTCCCATACGGGACCACTCTTGTCCCATATTTCCCCCGCTAAGGTAGAGCGTTCCTATGAAACCTCTTGTGCCGAAATGGCGTAAAGCGAAGAAGCAATTACCATTAATTTATACGGGGAAAATTTTTGAGCATTCCCAGACCCAAAAAATAACCTACCAAATCATACCAAATAATGCATAAAACCTAAAATAACACTAATATATAGTAAAAGCAGGAATGATATGATAAATACATAGCCTATATAAAGTAGAAATAATGTACGTACAGTGTAGTTTCACTGAACAGAATCACCAGAAACGATCTGTAGAAAAAAAATCGGCACGTATACGTCACGCATGCGCACACAGGTGCCTGCTCAAGGCTTTCATGGTCATGGTAGTCTTTCTCGGGGTAAACACAGCGTATTTGACTACTACTCTGATCCGTTGGCAACCCTACCCACCCCCCCCAAAAAGAAACATGTGCTTATATGAGAGTATTTTAAAGGTCCTTAATGTATCTGTATCTACCACCACTCATGAGAGTGCATTCCTGTGTCAATTATATTGTCGATAATGTTGTCAATAATAAATTGGTCCACAATGCAAAAAAGGTTGGGGACCCCTGGTCTAGGACAAGATGGCACAGCCTTTCACAACAGAGATGCGGAGAAATTTCTTTAGCCAGAGGGTGGTGAATTTGTGGAATTTGTTGCCACATGCAGCTGCGGAGGCCAGGTCGTTGTATATTTAAGGCAGAGATTGATAGATTCCTGATTGGGCATGGCATCAAAGGTTACAGGGAGAAGTGCGGTGTAAAGTGAGTCCAAGGACGGAAGATTGGTTTGTGTGATGTGCTGGGCTGTGTTCATGATCTCCTGCAGCTTCTTCCGGTCTTGGACAGGACAATTTCCATACCAGGTTGTGATGCACCCTAAAAGAATTCTTTCTACAATGCATCTGTAAAAATTAGTGAGGGTTTTAGGGGACAGGCCAAATTTCTTTAGCTTTCTCAGGAAGTAAAGGCACTGGTGGGCCTTCTTGGCAGTGGACTCTGCTTGGTTGGACCAAGTCAGGTCACTTGTGATATTGACACCAAGGAACTTAAAGCTTTTGACCTGTTCCACTTGTGCACCACCGATGTAAATGAGGTCGTGCAGTCCGCTACTCCTTCTGAAGTCAACAACCAATTCCTTCGTCTTGCTGACGTTGAGGGATAGGTTATTGTCTTCACACCATGCCATTAGGTTCTTAATTTCCTCTCTGTACTCAAACACATCATTACCCGAGATATGGCCTACAATTGTGGTGTCATCAGCAAAACTTATATATTGAGTTCGATGGAACCTCGGCTACACAGTCATGGGTGTACAGTGAGTACAGCAGGGGGCTGGGTACACAGCCTTGTGGGGCACCAGTGCTCAGAGTGATTGTAGAGGAGAGCTTGTCCCCTATTTTTTACAGCCTGGGTCCTGTCTGTGAGGAAGTTGAAAATCCAGCTGCAGATCTGAGTGCTAAGGCCCAGGTTTCGGAGCTTTGGAATGATGGTATTAAAGTCAGAGCTGTAGTCTTTATTCTCTAGGTGTTCCAAGGAGGAATGTAGGGCCAGAGAGATGGCATCTGCCATTGACCTGTTGGTCCGGTAGGCGAATTGCAAAGCGTCGAGGTTGACTGGTAGGCTGTGGTTGATGTGTGCCATAACCAATCTCTTGAAGCACTTCATAGCAATTGATGTCAGAACCACAGGGCGATAGTCATTCAGGCATGCCACCTTGCTCCTCTTCGTCACCGGGATTATCATTGCCTTCTTAAAACATGAGGGGATCTTACACTGAAGCAAGGAGCAGTTGAAGATGTCAGCAAACACTCCAGCTAGCTCACTTTCACAGCCTGGAGAACCCGTCCTGGGACGCCATCTGGGCCTGTCGCCTTCCTTGGATTTATCTTCAGGAAGGCCCTTCTAACGTCCTCCTTCGTGATGTCCTCCAAGTATCCGGACCTGCCTCTTGTTTTTTTGCACTACCTTACTTTCCCTTTTCTATTTTCTATTTATGATTTATAATTTGTATTTTTAATATTTACTATCAATTTGTACTCCAGGGAGTGCGAAGTGCAGAATCAAATATCGCAGTGATGATTGTACGCTCTAGTATCAATTGTTTGGCGACAATAAAGTATGAAGTATAAAGTATAAGGCCGGGAACTAGGGTTGAGGAGAAGAAACAAAAGGGATCAGCCATGATAAAATGGCAGAGCAGACTCGATGGGCCAGATGACCTAATTCTGCTCCTATGTCTTATGGTCTAAGTGACCAGAACTGAACACAGTCATCTAAATAAGGTCTAACCTGAGTTTTATTCCACATTTGTTCCTCTTTCTATAAGCTTAGGACAGTGGCACAGCTGGTCGAGTTGCTGCCTCACATTTCCAGCAATTCAGGTTCAATTCTGACCTTGGATATTGGGTGTGTAGAATGGACATGTTGTCTTTGTGACCACAGGGACTCTGCTTTCCTCACACATCTGCACAACTGGCTGCTTTGGACTTTGGATGGCCATTATCAATTTCCATTACTGGTAGATGAATGGCAGAAATTTTTGGTATCTGGGTAGTTGACGGGAAAGAGAGGAAGAAAAAAAATTAGATTGTTATTATTTTGGTAAATGGTTGCTCGATGCTTGACACTAATAGAGGGGGTGAAATCCATGCTGCATGCCTCTATGATCTGCAAATGTTAACAGACTTAGACCAATCATGAGATTCTAAGTGATTTAATTTGGTTGCATCAGCATGGATTTATTTTATTTTTATTTCGAGGTACAGCATGGTAACTGGCCCTTCGGCCCAACAAGCCCACACTGTCCAATTACACCCATGTGACCAATTAAACCACTAACCCTTATTAATTTATGTGCTATTATTTCGGAGGACCTGTCCTGGTCCCAGCATGTAAGTGAAATTATGAAGAAAGGTTGGCAGCGCCTCACTTCCTTAGGAGCTTGCAAAGATTTGGCATGACATCTAAAATTTGGACAAACTTTTATAGATGTATAGAGATAAGTATATTGACTGGCTGCATCATATCCTATATGGAAACATCATGAATGGAATATTCTACAAAAATAAATGAATATTGTCCAGACCATCAATGACAATGCTCTCCCCATCACTGAGCATATCTATATGAAATACAGTGGCAGGAAAGCAGCATCTGTCATCAGGGATACCCATTGCCCAGGATAAGCTTTTTTCTTGCTACTGCCAACAGAAAGAAGGTACAGGAGCCTCAGGACTTACACCACCAGGTTCAGGAACAATTATTAGCCCTTAACCATTCGGCTCTCGAATCAAAGGGGAGAACTTCACTGAACTTCACTTGCCCCATCATTGAAGTGTTCCCACAACCAATGGACTCACTTTCAAGAACTCTTCATCTGATGATCTCAATAGTCAATATTTATTTATTATAAATTTTCATTCTTTTTGTATTTGTACAGTTTGTTATCTTTCGCGCACTGGTTGGGCGCTCAATTTGGCGCGGTCTTTCATTAATCCTGTTATGGTTACTATTTTAGGGATTTATTGTGTATGCCCACAAGAAATGAATCTTAGGGTTGTATATGGTGACATATATATATGTTTTGATAATAAATTTACTTTGAACTTTAAAATTTGGATGTCCTTAGAATGTGGGAGGAGACGGAAGCCTACAGAGGAAATGCACTTGGCAGTGGCAGAAATGAATCTGATCACTAGTGTTGTAACAGCGTTATGCTAACCACTGCCCTACCATGCTGCTGCTATTTGCAGTTTAAAAAAATGCATTTGCATTTTATTTTGACCTTCATCTCATTTTATAACACTTTAATTCGATGAGTTTTTACTGGGCATAACATTGCATGTCCCATTGTTACATTTCTCCCCTAACCCTACCCCGCCCCCCCAATCCTCAGTTATTTTACTCTGAGTGCTAAGCAACAGCATGTGTCATCCTAGAGCTGGTTGAGCTGCATGAAAGAAGGGGGCAGAGCAGAATAAAATATTTTGTGAATTAGTCAATTTGAACTTCTTGTCACGTGCATAAGTGCTGTGAGGTACAGGTATGATGAAAGGCTTGCTGGCTGTAGCATCACAAGCACATAGATAAGGCCATCAGAGCAGAATCAAGCCATTCATCCCATCAATTCTGCTTCACTATTCCATCATGGCTGATATCTTTTCTCTCTCAGCCCCATTCTCCTGCCTTCTCAGCAAACTCACAGAACATAAATTATACATAAGTTACACATACATTATAAAAAAAGAACATAATTAGAGACAAGTCTATGGTAGTGCAAAAGGTGATCTGTCGAGTTCCATTTGACATGGCTTAGGATTTGACATGAACTAGTCAGTTCAAGAGCCTGTTGTTTGTGGTAAAATAATTGTTCCTGAACCTGGTAGCAGGCATACATGAAGGAACCAGACACAGGTAAATAAATACAGAAAGGGAAAATAATGGATTGGGACAAGCAGAGAAAATATTGAAATAAAAATCAAAATAAAAAGAAATTTAAAATTTAAAGAGTGTATTGCCTGCAGCACAGGAGCTTCATAATTCTAATAACTTTGGTTGGCTAAAAACCATTGAATGTAAGACCATAAGACCATAAGATTTAGGAGCAGAATTAGGCAATAAGACCCAGCAAGTCTGCTCCAGCATTTCATCATGGCTGATCCATTGTTCTTCTCAGCTTCAGTCTCCTGCCTTCTCCCCATATCTCCTCATGTCCTGACCAATCAAGAATCTATCAACCTCTGCCTTAAATTACATAAAGACTTGGCCCTCCACAGCTGCCTGTGGTTAAAAAAAAAATTCCTCAGATTCACCACTCTCTGGCTAAAGAAATTCCTCCTCATCTCCTTTCTAGAAGGACAACTCTCTATTCTGAGGCTGCATCCACTGGTCTTATACTCTCCCACCGCAGGAACTATCCTCTCCACATCCACTCTATCAAGATCTTGCAGCATTCGCTTGGTATCAATGAGGTCACCCTTCATTTATCTGAACATCACCTACTCAATTAATCAATAGTGAGAAATAGCATGGAATAGGCCCTTTAAACCCTATGTGTGCACTGCCCAGCAGCTCCTGAATCATGGGACAATTTACAATGACCTACAAAATAGTACGTCTTTGGACTCTCAGAGGAAACTGGAGCACCCAGAGGAAATCTACGCGTTCATGGGGAGAATGTACAAAGTCCTTACATTACAGACAGCAGCAGGAAAGTGAGGTATTTGTGGCAATAAATACATCTGCAGGAAGTATAATGCAACAATACCTGACACTGAGAGGGTAATTGAGGAGAAGGTGCTACCTTCATGAAGGCAAGATCTCACTCAATGACTTGACACATTTCATAATTCATGGACTAAATCTTGTACAGTGACAGATAAGCTTTGCATAAATAACAGAACACCCATTAAACCTATCATTTTTGGTGGTAAACTTTAGTCCTGGAGGTTTCTTGTGTTTTTTCTTTTTGTAATAAGCAGAGCATATGGTGTTAGAAAGGAGCTTACAATTCTTAAGCCACTTTACAAGCTTGAGGATTCATTTTTCTAAATCCTGGGTTTTCTGCTCTTGTTTGATGGAAGATTTACATAATCCACACAAATTGTGTAATTCCTGTCAATTAAAGAAGGTTCAATGAAAGTTACAATGACATATTCTTCTGAAGTAACCTTTCTGCAAACTGAAAATCGTGGTACTAGGTAAAATTTACCAATCAATAAGGGTCAAAAGATAGTAATTGCTGCCATTATTTTGGAAAGAAGCCAGTGATTGACAAGAGATCAATAATTATTTGTGGAACACAGCAAAGAATGGTTGTGCTTTTTGGGGGATTCACACATCTGTCACTTACATTCAGAGCAGCACACACAAAACGCTGGAGGACCTCAGCAGGCCAGGCAGAGTAAGCATTGACATTTCGGGCTGAGGCTCTTTACCAGGAAGGGGAGAAGTCAGGGTAAGAAGGTGGGGGGAGGAGATTAAGATGTACAAGGTTCCAGGTGAAATGTGAAGCCAGCAGAGGGACAGGGGGTGAAGTAGAGAGCTGGGATGTTGATTGGTGAAAGAGGTAAAGGGTTGGAGAAAGGGAAATCTGATAAGAGCGGATAGAAGACCATAGAAGAAAGGGAAGTGCGAGGAGTACCAGAGGGAGGTAATAGGCAGGGAAGGTGAAACAGGGAAACAAGAATGGGGAATGGAACGGTGAAAGAGAGGAGTGGAAATTGATGTTGGAAGCTACCCAGATGGAATATAAGGTGAGTCCTCTTTGTGGAATGGGAATGGGAAGCAGAATTAAAATGGGTGACCACCGGGAGTTCCAGTTTTTTTTTGGCAGACAGAGGTGCTCAGCGAAGTGGTCTCCCAATCTACGTCGAGTCTCACTGATCTACAAGAGGCCACACCTGGATCACTGGATACAGCAGATAACCCCAACAGACTCACAGGTGAAGTGTCGCCTCACCTGAAAGGACTGTTTGGGACCCTGAATAGTAGTGAGGGAGCAGGTGTAGGGAGGCGTAACTGTGGCACTTGTTCATAATGGTAATGAGGGAAATGGTGTAGATGGCTGCATCCAATCACTCACTGTGTGAGGCTGTTTTCTAAATTGGGTATTAATAACAAACTAAGTGAGAATAAAGGAACTTTTTTCTCCCCCTCTCCCCTCTCTGATAATGATCAGAGTGACACAGGACTGCATAGATTTGAGATTTACACTGTGAAGATAAGTAATATAGTTTACACCAGAAGTGAATGGCAAATTAGTTAAAATGGAACTGGACACAGTCTCTGCTGCTTCCGTCATTCCCCAAAATGAATTTGAATGGCATTTCCAAAATACTGAACTGAAGCATACAGATATCCAACTAAGAATTTACACTGGAGAAATGATAACTCCTGTGGGAATGACATTTGTGACAGTGAAATACAACAACCAACAAGCCACATTTGACTTGTATGAGTTAAAAAAAAAACAGGAGAGCTGGCATACGCGATTGTCTGAGAGAAAAGCAACTTGTCTGGAGATCCCTTTACATGCCACATCCCCTACAACTGAGTCAACTGAGAGTGAATTAAGAAAGGTACTGGATGATGCCACCGCAGTGTTCAAAGGTGGCAATGGAAAACTCAGATGTATCGAGGAAAAAATTGTGCTAAATGAAATGTCACACATGCGTTTTCGAAGCCTGTTCTATTCCTTATACTGTCTGTGATAAAGTAGCCAGTGAGCTAGATTGCATGGAAACTGAAGGAATTCTTCCCAAGGTGGAGTGGAGTCCATGGGCAACACCAGTGGCCCCGGTAGCCAAAAGGAATGTGTCTGTCAGGATCCGTGGTGATTTTAAGGTCACCATCAACCCAGTGCTGTTATAGATCAGTGCCCTCTGCCCTCTGTCCTTTGACAAGGTCCCGCATGGGAGGTTAGTTAGGAAAATTCAGTCGCTGGGTATACATGGAGAGGTGGTAAATTGGATTAGACATTGGCTCGATGGAAGAAGCCAGAGAGTGGTGGTAGAGAATTGCTTCTCTGAGTGGAGGCCTGTGACTAGTGGTGTGCCACAGGGATCAGTGCTGGGTCCATTGTTATTTGTCATCTAGATCAATGATCTGGATGATAATGTGGTAAATTGTATCAGCAAGTTTGCTGATGATACAAAGATTGGAGGTGTAGTAGACAGTGAGGAAGATTTTCAGAGCCTGCAGAGGGACTTGGACCAGCTGGAAAAATGGGCTGAAAAATGGCAGATGGAGTTTAATGCTGACAAGTGTGAGGTATTGCATGTTGGAAGGACAAACCAAAGTAAAACATACAGGGTTAATGGTAAGGCACTGAGGAGTGCAGTGGAACAGAGGGATCTGGGAATACAGATACAAAATTCCCTAAGAGTGTTGTCACAGGTAGATAGGGTCGTAAGGAGAGCTTTTGGTACATTGGCCTTTATTAATCGAAGTATTGAGTATAAGAGCTGGAATGTTATGATGAGGTTGTATAAGGCATTGGTGAGGCCGAATCTGGAGTATTGTGTTCAGTTTTGGTCACCAAACTACAGGAAGGATATAAATAAGGTTGAAAGAGTGCAGAGAAGGTTTACAAGGATGTTGCCGGGACTTGAGAAACTCAGTTACAGAGAAAGGTTGACTAGGTTAGGACTTTATTCCCTGGAGCGTAGAAGAATGAGGGGAGATTTGATAGAGGTATATAAAATTATGATGGGTATAGATAGAATGAATGCAAGCAGGCTTTTTCCACTGAGGCAAGGGGAGAAAAAAACCAGAGGACATGGGTTAAGGGTGAGGGGGGAAGGTTTAAAGGGAACATTAGGGGAGGGTTTCTTCACACAGAGAGTGGTGGGAGTATGGAATGAGCTGCCAGACAAGGTGGTAAATGCGGGTTCTTTTTTAACATTTAAGAATAAATTGGACAGATACATGGATGGGAGGTGTATGGAGGGATATGGTCCGTGTGCAGGTCAGTGGGACTAGGCAGAAAATGGTTCGGCACAGCCAAGAAGGGCCAAAGGGCCTGTTTCTGTGCTGTAGTTTCTATGGTTTCTATACTTTCTAATAGACAACAGTTTTGAAAACCTTTCTGGAGGGTAACACTTCAGCAAAGTGGACTTAGATCAGGTTTACATACAGATGGAGATGGAAGAAGAGTCCAAAGTGTTTCTCACCATAAATACTCAAAGGGCTTCACTTCTATAATAGGCTTGCTTTTGGAGTAGCACCAGCACCTGAATTCTGGCTGAAAGCTATGAACCAGGTGCTGCAAAGCTGCCCAGGCACTTGTTACCTGGATGACATCATTGTTATTGTTAAGGATGACGGAACATCCCTAAAATCTCAAGACAGTGTTAAAAAGATGAGAAGATTATGGGCTCAGAACATGACACAGCAAGTGGAAATTTGTTAAACCAAGCATCACCTACTGTAGTCACACCATTGCCAAACAAGCTTTACACAAGTGTGCTGGAAAAGATTCAAGCAGTGGTGCATGCCCCATGGCCAAAAGGTGTGTCACAGTTGCAGTCCTTTTCAGGATTTGTTAATTACTATAACAGGTTTCCACAAAACCTGGCTACTGTGCTCCAACCCATGGACTCATTATTACAGATCTGGAAGAAATGACAGTGGTCAAAACAGTGTGAGGTGGCTTTCCAAAAGGTACAGGAAATGGTGATGTTAGACACTGCACTCTCATATTATGTTCCAGATTGACCTGTGAAGCTTGCCTGTGACACCTTGCCTTCAGATTTATGTGCAGTCATGTCATATGTTGCGAGTGAAGCAAGTGAATGCCCCATAACTTTTGTATTATATTCCCTTACCACCACAGAGTAAAATTATGCACAGATTGATAGAGAGGACTTGAATCTGGTTTGTGGAGTAAAACATTTCAACCAGTACTTGTATGGGAGATAGCTTACACTCATTACTAGTGTCTGTTTTCAATCCACAGGAGGGTGTTCCACTAACAGCAGCAGCACGAATGCAGAGGTGGGTTCCGTTTCTGAGGACACAATTACAAGATCGAATTTAAGATGCCAACTAATCATAGAAACACTGATGGATTGCCCCATTAACCATGGTGAAGAAAATACCTGAAAAATTTACAAAAGAGGAATCTCTTGACATATTCTCCCTAATGCAAATTCAAAGTCTTCCTATTACAGCAGAAATGAACTAGAGAAAAGACCCCACACTGTTTCAGGTCTACATGGCAACCCAAGATGGCTGGAATGTGCAGCAGAAATTCCAGTTCCCCAATTTTTATCAGCATCGGGATGAACATTGACCTTGGCAGGCATTGATTTTTGTGGGGATTGAGAGTTGCTGTACCATTCGAACTTAGAGCTAAAGTGTTGGAGGAGCTAGATACCGTTCATCTAGATGTGGTTATAATGAAAGTACTGGCTTGCAGCTCTGTCTGGTAGTCTGATATAGATCAGAAGATTGACCAGCTTGCCATGCACTGCTCAAAACACCAACTCGCTCAGAAGAAAAGTGTCCAGAGCTGTCAGAGCCACTTCCTAAATTGCCAGAGTCAACTCCTACAGCCACCACAGAGGAGGCCCAGAACCTGCGATTGTTTCACAGCCACAAGCCTCACTTGACAAGCAGAGTGATCCCCCTTGTCAGGAAAGATGTTATGTCACAGTTGTAAGATATCCACTATGCTCTGAATGTCTGTTTAGTAATAGTGTTATATTGTATACTGTATATATTCTGTATATGTATATAAGTTGAGATGCATTCTATATTGAGTTGCAGATTATAGCTAAGCAGTAAGGAGTGTTGTGCAATTAATATTTCTGTCATATTTAAGTAATATTGTAAATATGTTATTTGATTATTTTTTGTTGTTCATATAATTCATTATGGGTTATATGAAGAAGTATGTAAATGGCATGCATCATTAGGCCACCACATCATATGTGCGCGACTCGCTAAAGAGTCTACGTATACGAGTATCCCTGGGCTTCCATGCTTTTCGTTCAATTAGCTTTATGTTTTGGAGTTACAAAACATCACAGCCACACATTCTGGTGTCAACATAGCATACCCAAAACGATCGGCAGAATAATACAAGCAACAACAGTAACAGAACAAAATAACAACAGCAAAACACTCTCACCCGAACCAAACAAACAAAATCAGGCATACTTTGTTGAGCATCTCCACTCCATCCACCAAAAGCAAATTTCCCAGTGGCCAACCATTTCAATTCCTATCCCCATTCCTATTCCAGTGCGTTGGTCCATGGCCTTCTCCTTTGCCACAATGAGGCCACCCTCAGGGCGGAGGAACAACACCTTATATTCTGTCTAGGTAGCCTCCAAACAGATATCATGAATATTGACTTCTCTTTCCACTAATGTCTTCTATTCCCCACTCTGGCCTCTTACCTTTACACCTCACTAGCCTATCACCTCCACCTTGTGAGCCTCCTTTGTTCCCTTTCAGAATCAGGTTTATTATCACCGGCATGTGTCGTGAAATTTGTTAACTTAGCAACAGCAGTTTAATGCAATACATAATCTAGAAGAACAAAAATAAAATAATAATAAATAAATCAATTACAGTATACGTATATTGAATAGATTAAAATTGTGCAAAAACAGAAACAATATATATTTAAAAGGTGAGGCAGTGTTCAAGGGTTCAATATCCATTTAGGAATCTGATGGCAGAGGGGAAGAAGCTGTTCCTGAATCGCTGAGTGTGTGCCTTCAGGCTTCTGTACCTCCTACCTGATGGTAACAGTGAGAAAAGGGCATGCCCTGGGTGCTGGAGGTCCTTAATAATGGACACTGCCTTTCTGAGACACCGCTCCCTAAAGATGTCCTGGGTACTTTGTAGGCTGTACCCAAGATGGAGCTGACTAAATTTTCAACCCTCTGCAGCTTCTTTTGGTCCTGTGCAGTAGCACCCCCACACCCCTCTATACCAGACAGTGATGCAGCCTGTCAGAATGCGCTCCACGGTACATCTGCAGAAGTTTTTGAGTGTATTTGTTGACATGCGAAATCTCTTCAAACTCCTAATGAAGTATAGTCACTGTCTTGCCTTCTTTATAACCACATCAATATGTTGGGACCAGGTTAGATGCTCAGAGATTTTGACACCCAGCAAATTGAAACTGCTCACTCTCCACTTCTGATCCCTTTATGAGAATTGGTATGTGTTCCTTCGTGTTACCCTTCCTGAAATCCACAATCAGCTCTTTCATCTTACTGATGTTGAGTGCCAGGTTGTTGCTGCGGCACCATTCCACTAGTTGGCATATCTCGCTCCTGTACACCCTCTTGTCACCACCTGAGATTCTACAAACAATAGTTGTATCATCAGCAAATTTTGGATAGTATTTGAGCTATGCCTAGCCACACAGTCATGGGTAGAGAGAGTAGAGCAGTGGGCTAAGCACACACCCCTGAGGTGCACACACTTTCCTCTCCTATTAGATTCCTTCTAACTAGACCTTCTTCCCCTCTCCAACATTTTTACACTGGCATCTCCCCCCAAAGGAGGATCTCGGCACAGAACTTTGACTGTTTATTCATTTCCATAGATGTTGCCTGACCTGCTGAGTTCCTTCAGCATTTTGTGTATGTTGCACTGCAGCTAGCTAGTAGTTCTTCACAGAACAGTTGCATTATCGACAAAGGGACCTGGCCCATTCTAATTCCAAATCAGTGTGTTGAATGATTCTGAGAGGAACATTGATGCTCCTTATCTTGTTCTTCCTGATGAAATGTGGTTAAGAAGCTGTGAGCTGCTATCAAAGAAGGCTTGGCAGGTTCCTCTTGAATTTTTTTTTTGCCTTTGGTAATGTTAATAATTGCACCTCTTCATAAATCTCTAAGCTGACGAAGGAAGCACACATTTCTACACTGAGTTCATGACGTCCTCAGGTGATAAAGTATCTTGATATTCTATAGGCAAATGAAGCAGACAGCAAATATTTAGTCTTAAGTGGAACTGCTCTAATGATTTGACACAGCATATTGCCTTCAACCTGGCAGAACAATGTCAAACATGTACTGATTATTAATCATTAAGTAACTGTCAAGTAACCCACATGGTGTTAGTGAAAGTAAATCACAATTGGAAACAAGATGTCTTAATTTTGTTCCAGAATAACATGTGCTGGACCGTTGTTGCCAGAGAAAGTTGAGTATACAGGAACATTACCTTACTATTTTTGCCTTGCTTTTTGCACTAATTATTTAATTTTTTATATGTACTTATTGTAATTTATCATTATGCATTGCAGAGTAGTCTGTTGCAAAACAACAAATTTTACAACATATGCCCGTGATATTCAAGCAACACACACAAAATGCTGGTGGAAGGCAGCAGGCCAGGAAGCATCTATAGGAAGAAGTACAGTCGACGTTTCGGGCCGAGACCCTTCGTTAGGACTTCTCGGCCCGAAACGTCGACTGTACTTCTTCCTATAGATACTGCCTGGCCTGCTGCATTCCACCAGGATTTTGTGTGTGTTGCTTGAATTTCCAGCATCTGCAGATTTCCTCGTGTGTGCCCGTGATACTAAACCTGATTCTGATTCCACCCTTCTTCCATTTCATAAAATTCATATTACGATTTTTGAATGAGAAGCAGCATCTATCATCAAGGTCTCCCACCATCCGGGCTATGCTGTCTGCTCGCTTCTGCCATCAGGAAAGAGGTACAGAAGCCTTAGCTCACACACCACTGGGTTCAGGAACAGTAATTACCCCTCAACCGCCGGGCTCTTGAACCAGTGTGGATAAACTCACTCAACTCAGTGTTGAATTGATTCCACAACTTACAGATTCACTTTTGAAACTGCCCAATTCATGGCCTCAATATTATTTATTGAGCTGTTATTTATTTATTTGAATTTTTATTGTATTTGTATCGTTTGCTTTCTTTTGCACATTGGCTGTTTGCCTGTCTTTGTTTTTGTGCAGTTTTCCTTTGATTGTATTGTATTTCTTTGTACTACTGTGAATGCCTGCAAAAAATGTATCCCAAGGTAACATGTGGTGACTTATACGTACATACATAAATTTATTATGACACTTGGGAATGCCGAAATTCAGTCCCTTGCCAGCTTATAAGAGACAGATAGGGTGAAAATTAGAATATAAATGAACAAAGTGCTCATTGCTTAAATCTTTTCAAAGATTTAGAGACACAGCATTTCTTTACAGTTTTCACGTAAGACAATATTTAGTAGGTCCCACCTAGAAACTAAAATACAGGGATTTCATGCCTTCAAGCTTGCATAGTAATTACCAAGATTCTATTTTTAACATTCTGACAAGTCCTAAGTCAATACAATGAATTTTGAGCTGGCACAACAGAAGTTGTGATTAATTACAAGACAATAGTAAGTGGCTAATAGACGTGTGGTTTCAGTCAACTGTAGAATTGAATAAGCAGTTCTGGCAATGAGAAAGGAAGGGAGAAAAAGAACAAAAATACATTTTCAAATGAAAATCTATAATGTTTTGTCAGATAAATAGAATCTGTGGCAGATGTGGAATTGTCTAATAATAAGAATCAGAATCGGGTTACTTCCACTGACATATGTCATGTAATTTGTTGTTTTGTTCAGAAGTACAGTGCAATATGTAAAAAAGAATTACTGTAGGTTACAATAAGAAATATAATAATGAAGTAGGTCATACAGAATTGCAGCAAAATAGTGAGGTTGTGTTCAGAATCAGGCTTAATATCACTGGCATATGTTGTGAAATTTGTTGTTTTGCAGCAGTAGTACAATGTAATACATCATAACAAAAACTGTAAATTACAGTAAGAAATATATAAATATTTAAGCTGTTAACTAAACCATAGTGATAGGTGCCTCCTTCTTGAGGCTTCACTTCTTGAAGATGTCCTCAGTGCTGGGTGGCACTTGCCTATGTTGGAGCTGACTAGGTTTATAACTTTCTGCTCCTTATTTTGATCCTGTGCAATGTACATGGACTATTCGGAAGTCTGATGGCAGAGGGGAAGAAGCTGTTCCTAAAATACTGAGACGGCAAGCTCCTGCATCTCCTCCCGGATGGTAGTAGTGAGAAGGGGGCATGTCTTGGATGGTGAAGGGTCTTAATGATGGATGTAGAACAGGGGTCAAAACCTATTGTTACCTAAAAGAGGCTACATGGGTTTATGTGTTTTCCATCATTAGATGAGACACTGGGCTCAATAGTCAGGAAGATTTGTTGCAGTTTTATAAAACCCTGGTTAGACCTCAACTTAATTCTGGTCACTCCATTATTGGAAAGATATGGATACTGTGGAGGTGATGAAGCAGAGGATGATGCATGGATTAAACAGCATTATAGGATTGAAATCCTATAAGGAGAGGTTGGATTATTTGCTCCGGAGTACTGGAGCTACAGGGAGTGCGATAGAAGTTCATAAGATTATGAAAAGCATAGACAGATAGCCAGCATTTTGTACCCAGGATCATGAATCTTATGCCAGAAAGCATACATTTAAGCTGAGAGTTCAAAGGAGACGTTCAGGACAAATTCTTTTTTTTGCAGAGAAAATGGTGATTGCCTGGAATACCCTGTCAGGGTGGTAGTGAGGGCAAATATGATAATGGCCATTAAGAGACACTTAGATAGGCATATGAGTGTGCACAAAATGGAGGGATATAGACATTGCGTAGGCAGAAGTGATTAATTTTGTTAGACATTAAACAGGGCTGCACAGGTTTGTAGGTAGTAATGGAGATGTTCTTGCCTTTATTAGTCAAGGCACTGAGCTCAAAATTCAGGAAAAGATTTTGCAGCTTTAAAACGATCTGGTTCAGCCTACATCTGGAGTATTGCATGCAGTTTTGGTTTCTTGCTTCCTTTCTCATTGCCAGGACTGCTTATTCTATTCTAGAGTTGATTGAACTTACTTCAATGATTATAGTATAACATCAAGGGCTTAAGGTCTGTTCCTGTGCTGTATTTTTCTGTCTATGCTGCACCATCAGCAACCTTATCATATTAGTGCAACTTGAATAATGTTCAAAGTTCAAAGGGCATTTACTGTATACAACTTTCAGATACATCTCCTTACAGGCAGCCACAAAACAAAGAAACCCAGTGGAATCCATTAAAAAATGATTGTCATACATCCAACTTGCAGACAAAAACATATCATGCAAACAATAAAAATAAGCAAATAACATTCAGAACTGAAAAAAGATCTAGTGCTTTCCTGGCGTATATGACGAATAAACTCTTCTTGGGCTTCAAACCGGGTACAGGTATCAATTATAACTGAAGTTTTGATGACAAACTCTGCTATCTTCATAAGGAATGGTGGTGGTATTTATACCCCCATCGTCCATCTCTCCTGATTGGTTAGTCCTCATCCAATCACGTTTCCGTTGTCCCATCTTGTTTACAATCGAATTCCAGTTCTTATTAATGGTCCAGGACATATGATCTTTAGTTATGAGTGACCAAAAGGAGATCTTCAATCCTGAGTGACTAAAAAGAGGCATTTGCCAATGCCTGATTACATAACAGCAGCTGAGTAGTAATTCCTAATGCAATGTAATTTCTTCGCTCAAGCATTGATTACTAGGACTAAGTGAATCCCAGAACTGAAAATATCTATGGCTTGTAAGGAAAAGAGATGGAATGTGATCATCATCATATAATTTGGTACTTCTTGAAGAGCTGTGAATTGTAAATCTTATGAGAGTATGGATGTTGTTGTAATTGATGGACATATTCATATTCTGTCTGGGTAGCCTCTAAACCTACGCATAAACATCAATTTCTCTAACTTCCAGTAATGTTTCCTGCCTCCACGTTCTCTCTTTTTCCATTTCCTTCTTACCCCTACTTTACTCCTCACCTACCTATCCCCTCACTCTGGTCCCCCTCCTCCTTCCTTTTCTCCCGCAGCCCACTCTCTTCTCCTGATATTCCTTCACTTCTTCCACCTATCACTTTTTATCTCCTCACTTTATTCCCCTCCCTGACCCAGGAATCTTCTCCATCATCTGGTTTCACTTATCACTTTCCAGCTTGTACTCCTTCCCCTACCTTCTTAGAGTCACTGAATCATAGTCTCATCAAACAATAGAGTGCAGGAACAGGCCACTCATCCCTTCTATTCCATGCTGATTTATTATTATGTCTAGTTCCATTGGCCTGCACCGGAACATAGCTCTAAATACTCCTCCTTTCTATGTACCTGTCATAATTTCTCTTAAATGTTGAAATCAAACCTGCAGCCAGCGCTGTTGCTGGTAGCTACACCATGTTCACACGTTCACCATCCTCCGAGTGAAAATGTTCCCACTCATATTGCCCTTAAACATTTCACCTTTCACTCTTAACCTATAAACTCTAGTTCTAGTCTCACTCAACTCAGTGTAAAAAGCCTACTTGCATTTACCCTATGTATAACCTGCATAATTTTGTATATTAAATATCCTACACTCTAGGGCAGGGGCTTCCCTACCTTATTTATGCTATGGACCAATATTATTAAGCAAGCTGTCCGTGGACCTCAATTTGGGAATCCCTGCTCTAGGGAATAAAATTTAGCCTTTCCATATACCTCAAGTCCCGGCAACATCCTTGTAAATTTTCTCTGCAGTCTTTCAATCTTATTGATATCTTTCTTGTAGGTAGGTGACCAGATGGGGTCACTATAATCCAAATTAGGCCTCACCAACATCTTATACAACTTCAACATGACCTCCCAACTACTGTACTCATTACTTTGATTTATGAAGGTCAAAATACCAAAAGCTCTTTTTACCATCCTGCGTACTTGTGATGCCACATTCAATTCGTGATGGCTCTGTATTCTTATTCTGACTTATTCTCCTAACTTTTCCCGTCTTCATGAAAGGTCTTGGCCTGACACACTGACTGCTAATTCCTCTCCATAGATGCTGCCTGACCTGTTGAGTTCCTTCAGTATTTTGTGTGTGTTGCTCTGGACCTACAGAATCTGCAGAAGTTCTTGGGTTTATAATTGAAGTTAACACATTGTTTCAAAACAAATCTTGGAAGAATAAAGTCTTAGCTCTGCTCTTCCACTTTCATGAGGCACATCAAGACCCTGCTGCCCACCTCACTGGACCCTCTGCAGTTCACGTACCATCCCAACTGTTCAGCAGACAATGCCATTGCTATCAGCCTCCACCTGGCCCTAACCCACCTGGACAAAAAAGACACGTACGTTCCAATGCTGTTCATGGACTTCAGTTCAGCATTCAACATAATTATTCCTCAGAAACTGATTGGAAAGCTGAGCCTACTGGGCCTGAACACCTCCCTCTGCAACTGGATCCTAGACTTCCTGACTGGGAGACCCTAGTCAGTCCGGATTGGAAGCAGCATCTCCAACACCATCACACTGAGCACGGGGGCACCCCAGGGCTGGGTGCTCAGTCCACTGCTGTTCACTCTGCTGATCCATGACTGTGCTGCAACACACAGCTCGAACCACATCATTAATTTCGCCGATGACATGACCGTGGTGGGTCTCATCGGCAAGAACAATGAGTCAGCATACAGAGAGGAGGTGCAGCGGCTAATGGACTGGTGCAGAACCAACAACCTGTCCCTGAATGTGAACAAAACAAAAGAGATAGGTGTTGACTTCAGGAGGACACGGAACAACCACTCTCTGCTGAACATCGATGACTCCTCTGTAGAGATCGTTAAGAGCACCGAATTTCTTGGTGTTCACCTGGTGGAGAATCTCACCTGGTCCCTCAACACCAGCTCCATAGCAAAGAAAGCCCAGCAGTGACTCTACTTTCTGTGAAGGCTGAGAAAAGTCCTTCTCCCACCCCGCATCCTCAACATATCCTACAGAAGTTGTATTGAGAGCATCCTGAGCAGCTGCATCACTGCCTGGTTCGGAAGTTGCACCATCGCAAGACCCTGATAGTGAGGTCAGCTGAGAAGATCACTGGGGCCTCTCTTCCCACCATTACAGACATTTACACCACACGCTGCATCCGTAAAGCAAACAACATTATGAAGGACCCCACGCACCCCTCATACAAACTCTTCTCCCTCCTGCCATCTGGCAAAAGGCACCAAAGTATTCGGGCTCTCATGACCAGATTATGTAACAGTTTCTTCCCCCAAGCCATCTGACTCCTTAATACCCAGAGCCTGGACTGACACCAACCTACTGCCCTCTACTGTGCCTATTGTCTTATTTATTATTTATTGTAATGCCTGCACTGTTTTGTGCACTTTATGCAGTCCTGGGTAGGTCTGTAGTCTAGTATAGTTTTGTGTTGTTTTATGTAGTTCAGTGTAGTTTTTGTATTGTTCATGTAGCACCATGGTCCTGAAAAACTTTGTCTTGTTTTTACTGTGTACTGTACCAGCAGTTATGGTCAAAATGACAATAAAAAGTGACTTGACTGACCTTTAATGTGATAGATAGGAATGCAATATTGTGGAGAATTTCCACATTACTTCACAAGTTTAAGGGAAACATGAGGGGAAACTTTTTCATTCAGAAGGCTGTGAGGGTATGCAATGAGCTTCAAACACAAGTGATGGATATTGTGGTGATATCATGTGTCACGTGACAGAGTTCGGAGCATGCACAGAACTGACAGAATGATCAAGAAGCTTGTATGTTAGACGTGGTTGCTGTTTGCTGTTAAATAAAAAGTTCTAGTTATGTTCTTACAGAATATCTGTCTTTATGAGTACCCACAGTACATATAAAGAACACAACATGGTGTCATAAATCGCTCTGGAAGAATAATTCGTTTTGTTAACATGGGAGAAGCGAAGATAATCAAAAAACAGCGCAAACTTTTTCATTGTTTGCTAACAGCTTTAAGCATGGAAGTTTTACAATCCCCATCGACGCTTCAACTGACTGGAAACGTAGCTGAAATCTGAAAAAAATTCAAACAGCGTTTTGAAATTTATTTATGGCGATTGGTGCAGAAAATAAAATGGAAAAAACGAAAGCAGCAATTCTACTCCATGTGATTGGAGATGACACAATTGAGGTATATAACCATTTTACTTTTGAGAATAGAGATAATTTGAACCTAAAAGTGATAATTGACAAGTTTGAATCATTTTGCATACCGAAGCACAATGTGACCTATGAACGGTACAAATTCTTTACTTGCAAGCAGAAAGCTGGTCGAGTGATTGATCAATTTGTTATGGAGTTGAGAAACCACAGCAAAAGATGCAAGTTTGCAGAGCTGATGGACTCTCTTATTAAAGACAGAATTGTTTGTGGCATTCTGATGGGAACCAGAGTGCCAGAGCTCACAGTGTGGCTGGGGTGAAAATAAATGTTGAAAATTCAAGCAAATCCGCTGATAGAAAGGTTGTGAGTGGTGGTAAAAATCTTCTGAGGTGTATATATTTCAATGCTAGGAGTATTGCAGGGAAGGCGGATGAGTTGAGGGCGTGGATTGACACATGGAATTATGACGTTATAGCAATTAGTGAAACTTGGCTACTGGAGGGGCAGGACTGGCAGCTTAATATTCCAGGGTTCCGATGTTTCAGATGTGATCGAGGCAGAGGAATGAAAGGTCGGGGAGTAGCATTGCTTGTTAGGGAAAATATTACAGCAGTGCTCAGGCAGGACAGATTAGAGGGCTTGTCTACTGGGTCCTTTTGGGTGGAGCTGAGAAACAGGAAAGGTATGGCCACATTAGTGGGATTGTATTACAGACCACCCAATAGTCAACGAGAATTGGAAGAGCAAATCTGCAGAGAGATAGCAGGCAACTGCAGGAAACATAAAGTTGTGGTGGTAGGGGATTTTAATTTTCCATACTTTGATTGGGACTCCCATACTGTTAGGGGTCTAGATGGTTTAGAGTTTGTAAAATGTGTTCAGGAAAGTTTTCTAAATCAATATATAGAGGGACCAACTAGAGGGGATGCAATATTGGATCTCCTGTTAGGAAACGAGTTAGGACAAGTGATGGAAGTCTGTGTAGGGGAGCACTTTGGTTCCAGTGATCATAACACCATTAGTTTCAATTTGATCATGGACAAGGATAGATCTGGTCCTAGGGTTGAGGTTCTGAACTGGAAGAAGGCCAAATTTGAAGAAATGAGAAAGGATCTAAAAAGCGTAGATTGGGACAGGTTGTTCTCTGGCAAAGATGTGATTGGTAGGTGGGAAGCCTTCAAAGGGGAAATTTTGAGAGTGCAGAGTTTGTATGTTCCTGTCAAGATTGAAGGCAAAGTGAATAGGAATAAGGAACCTTGGTTCTCAAGGGATATTGCAACTCTGAAAAAGAAGAGGGAGTTGTATGAAATCTATAGGAAACAGGGAGTAAATCAGGTGCTTGAGGAGTATAAAAAGTGCAAGAAAATACTTAAGAAAGTAATCAGGAAGGCTAAAAGAAGACATGAGGTTGCCTTGGCAGTCAAAGTGAAGGATAATCCAAAGAGCTTTTACAGGTATATTAAGAGCAAAAGGATTGTAAGGGATAAAATTGGTCCTCTTGAAGATCAGAGTGGTCGTCTATGTGCGGAACCAAAGGAAATGGGGGAGATCTTAAATAGGTTTTTTGCGTCTGTATTTACTAAGGAAACTGGCATGAAATCTATGGAATTGAGGGAATCAAGCAGTGAGATCATGGAAACTGTACAGATCGAAAAGGAGGAGGTGCTTGCTGTCTTGAGAAAAATTAAAGTGGATAAATCCCCGGGACCTGACAGAGTGTTCCCTCGGACCTTGAAGGAGACTAGTGTTGAAATTGCGGGGGCCCTGGCAGAAATATTTAAAATGTCGCTGTCTACGGATGAGGTGCCGGAAGATTGGAGAGTGGCTCATGTTGTTCCGTTGTTTAAAAAAGGATCGAAACGTAATCCGGGAAATTATAGGCCGGTGAGTTTAATGTCGGTAGTAGGTAAGTTATTGGAAGGAGTACTAAGAGACAGAATCTACAAGCATTTGGATAGACAGAGACTTATTAGGGAGAGCCAACATGGCTTTGTGCGTGGTAGGTCATGTTTGACCAATCTTTTGGAGTTTTTCGAGGAGGTTACCAGGAAAGTGGATGAAGGGAAGGCAGTGGATATTGTCTACATGGATTTCAGTAAGGCCTTTGACAAGGTCCCGCATGGGAGGTTAGTTAGGAAAATTCAGTCGCTACGTATACATGGAGAGGTGGTAAATTGGATTAGACATTGGCTCAATGGAAGAAGCCAAAGAGTGGTGGTAGGGAATTGCTTCTCTGAGTGGAGGCCTGTGACTAGTGGTGTGCCACAGGGATCAGTGCTGGGTCCATTGTTATTTGTCATCTATATCAATGATCTGGATGATAATGTGGTAAATTGGATCAGCAAATTTGCTGATGATACAAAGATTGGAGGTGTAGTAGACAGTTAGGAAGGTTTTCAGAGCCTGCAGAGGGACTTGGACCAGCTGGAAAAATGGGCTGAAAAATGGCAGATGGAGTTTAATACAGACAAGGGTGAGGTATTGCACGTTGGAAGGACAAACCAAGGTAGAACATACAGGGTTAATGTTAAGGCACTGAGGAGTGCAGTAGAACAGAGGGATCTGGGAATACAGATACAAAATTCCCTAAAAGTGGTGTCACAAGTAGATAGAGTCGTACATTGGTACATTGGCCTTTATTAATCAAAGTATTGAGTATAAGAGCTGGAATGTTATGATGAGGTTGTATAAGGCATTGGTGAGGCCGAATCTGGAGTATTGTGTTCAGTTTTGGTCACCAAATTACAGGAAGGATATAAATAAGGTTGAAAGAGTGCAGAGAAGGTTTACAAGGATGTTAACAGGACTTGAGAAACTCAGTTACAGAGAAAGGTTGAATAGGTTAGGACTTTATTCCCTGCAGCGTAGAAGAATGAGGGGAGATTTGATAGAGGTATATAAAATTATGATGGATATATATAGAGTGAATGCAAGCAGGCTTTTTCCAGTGAGACGAGGGGAGAAAAAAACCAGAGGACATGGGTTAAGGGTGAGGGGGGAAAAGTTTAAAGGGAACATTAGGGAGGGCTTCTTCACACAGAGAGTGGTGGGAGTATGGAATGAGCTGCCAGATGAGGTGGTAATTGTGGGTTCTTTTTTAACATTTAAGAATAAATTGGACAGATACATGGATGGGAGGTGTATGGAGGGATATGATCCATGTGCAGGTCAGTGGGACTAGGCAGAAAATGGTTCGGCACAGCCAAGAAGGGCAAAAGGCCTGTTTCTGTGCTGTAGTTTCTATGGTTTCTATTCGGGATAATGGTGTGAGAGAAAGACTGCTAAGAGAACAAGACACAAGATATTGACCTGGTAAAAGCTTTGAGGCTGTGCAAAGCTTCGGAGACTGTGATGTCACAGGCGAAAGAGCTTTTTATTGAGAGCTACGTAGATGCTGTAAAGTGCGAACATATTAGAAAAAATAATGAAGCGACAACAAAATCGAGAGAGAGCAGGACGTCATCTGAAAGAAAAAAACTTTGTGATCACGGTGGGCGGTAGCATTGACCTAAAATGTGTCCAGCGTATCGGAAACTGTGTAATAACTGTGGTAAGAGTAATCATTTTGCAGAAGTAGAAACGAAATAAAACATGTAAATGCAGTGCTTGAAAATGAACGCGAGAAGTTTTATATAGATGTGTTTTGTGAAAACAAACAAAATAACAATGACTGGACTATTCTATTGCAAGTGAACCAAAATAATATTCTGTTTAAACTTGATACTGGAGCACAAGTAAATATTCTTGCAGAATCTGAGTTTAATGCATTAAAGCCAAGACCAAAGTTACATCAGACAAATATAAAGCTGACTGGGTGTTCAGGTGCAGACATTCCAGTTAAAAGAACATGTGTGGCAAAAGTATCACACAAAAATATTGTGCACACGCTTTCATTTGTGGTCATGACTAAGAATGTACAGTCAACACTTGGTTTATCTGCCTGTGAGAGACTGAAGTTGGTGAAAAGAGATTTAGTCCTGCACAGTGACACAGAGTCAGAATACAGTGATGAAAGAGCAAGGAAGAACAGAATTTGATTCCAATGCAGCAAAAGAAGAAGTCATAAAGAAAGCTCCCAGACCCATCCCTTTGTTACCAGCATCTGACAAAGTATTGCCAACAAAACCAAACTTGCTGGTACAGTTATTATTTATACAGTACCCTGTTCATTATTTATTTATTTATATAGTTCTCCATTCATTATTTATTTATTTATATAGTGCCGAGTCTGTTATGTATTTATATAGTGCTCCATCTGTTATTTATTTATTAATATACACATGTTCTTTTTTTCTCTCTTTTTTTTCTCCCTCTGTCCCTCTGACTATATCCTTTCCCATCCTCTGGGTTTTCTCCCCCTCCCCCTTGTCTTTCTCCCTGGGCCTCCTGTCCCATGATCCTCTCAATCCCCTTTGCCAATCACCTGTCCAGTTCTTGGCTCCATCCCTCCACCTCCTGTCTTCTCCTATCATTTTGGATCTCCCCCTCCCACTTGCAAATCTCTTACTAGCTCTTCCTTCAGTTAGTCCTGACGAAGGGTCTTGGCCCGAAACTTCGACTGTACCTCTTCCTAGAGATGCTGCCTGGCCTGCTGCGTTCACCAGCAACTTTTGTGTGTGTTACTGGTACAGTACAATACTGATCTGAAGCCATAGAGTGACAAGAATCAGGATCCAATTGAAGAAGTGAAAGCACAATTGAAGGAATTGAGAAGTTTTGTTGAAATGAAGTCTCAGCATAAAAAAGAGATTACACAGTTAATGAATGAATTAGAGGCAGAAAAGAAGATTTGTATTTCATTACAAATGGAAGTGAAGGAATTAAGAAAGCTACAGTACTTGAAGCAGTACAACCCAGATCATACATGGTCCAAACAGAAGAAGGAGCAGTGTTAAGAAGAAATCGCAAAGACCTCAAGAAAGAGCCAACTTCAGAGTTTCAGTTATCTGATGCATATTTGTTTTGATTAATGTTGCTAATTGTTTTGCTTTTTAAGGAAAGGAAGATGTGGTGATATCATGTGTCACATGACAGAGTTCGGAGCATGCGCAGAACTGACAGAATGATCGAGAAGCTTCTATGTTAGACGTGGTTGCTGCTTGCTGTTAAATAAAAGTTCTAGTTATATTCTTCCAGAATATGTCTCTTTATGAGTAACCCATGGTACATATAAAGTACACAACAGATGTGATTTCAATTTCAACATTTAAGAGAAGTTTGAATAGGTCAGTGGGACTAGGCAGAAAATGGTTCGGCACAGCCAAGAAGGGCCAAAGGGCCTGTTTCTGTGCTGTAGTTTCTATGGTTCTATGGTTCTATGGCATGTGGATGGGGGAAGAATGGACGGCTATGGTCCAAGTTCAGGTTCATGGGACTAGGCAGTTTAAATGGTTCAGCACGGACTAGATGAGCAAAAGGGCCTGTTTCAGTGCTGTAATTTACTATGACCTTATAACTCAAATTTAACAATAATATTAAATCTTAAAACTTAATTCAATAGATTATCAAATTGGTACAGGGACTCAAAATTTGTGGTATAGTCAGGTTTTCTTTTGCAGAAAGAGCTTTTTTTTTTTTACACAGATATAATTAATTAAAAGTTAGATTAGTTCACTGACTTGTGGTTGTGGTAAACTGATAATCTACTCCTCTGCATGTTCAGCATGTATGTTAATGGTTACTGTACCGAGGCAGGGTGATGGAATTAGCAGATCAGTCGTGACCTAATTGAGTGGCAGGACAACCTCAAGGGACAAAACTTCCTTTCTCAACCGTCTGTCAGTCAAACAGAGTGAATATGATCAGAAGCGAGGCTCAGGTTCCACAAGTGAACTTGTTGGCAGTATATTGCACATCAGAGAGCAGAGCACAATATGGAGCTTCAAGAATCTATAGGTGCTGACGGCTGCCAAGGTCAATGATCTGAACACTTCTTTCCATGCATCTAAAACCTGGCAAATGCCTGCCAACTCCCACACTACCTGAATATAAAGTGACTTTATTCCGTCAAATGAAGCCACTGGAACAGCTAAACCCAAGTAAAATAAAACCCTGCCACTCATTTTTGTTTGACTCAGAGTAGAAGCTGCCAATCATAAATGATTGGCATAATTTGTATTACATTAAAGTACTGTCTGACAAAGCTATCCTTTGTTTATGTGGGTACTTCAATACAGAGTATATTAAAAATACTAAAATGTAACTAATTCAGAATCAGAATCAGGTTTAATATCATTAGCATAGGTCGTGAAATTTGTTAACTTTGCAGCAACAGTACCATGAATAATATAAGAAAAAGCCTGTGAATGATAGTAAATATTTACATCTATTAAATAGTTAAATAAGTAGTGCAAAAATAGAAACAAAAAAGTAGTGAGTAGTGTTCATAGGTTCAATGTCCATTCAGAAATTGGATGGCAAAGGGGAAGAAGCTCTTCCTGAATCATTGAGTGTGTACCTTCAGGCTTCTGTACTCCCTTCCTGATGGTAACAATGAGAAAAGGACATGCCCTGGGTGGTTAGGGCCCACAGTGATGGACACCACCTTTTTGAGGTACCGCAACTTGAAGATATCTTGGATACTACAGAGGCTTGTGCCCATGATAAAGTTGACCAAGTTTACAACTACCTGCAGCTTACTTCTATCCTGTGCAGTAGCCCCCCCGCCCCACATCAGACAGTAATGAGGTACTCAGAATGCTCTGCACAATACATCTGTAAAAATTTGCGAGTGTTTTTGATGACACAACAAATCTTCTTAAACTTCCAATGAAATATAGCCACTAATTTGTCTTCTTTATAACTGCATCGATATGTTGAGTCCAGGATAGAGCCTCAGAGATATTGACACCCAGGAACATGATATTGCTCACTCTTTCCACTTCTGATCTCTCTGTGAGGACTGGTGTGTGCTCCCTTATCTTACCCTTTCTGAAGTTCACAATCAGCTCTTTGGTCTGATTGACATTGAGTGCCAGGTTGTTGCTGCGACACCACTCAACTAGCTGGTACATCTTGCTCCTGTACACCCTCTTGTCACCATCTGAGATTCTGCCAACAATGGTTGTGTCAACAGCAGATTTATAGTTGGCATTTGAGCTGTGCCTAGCCGTACAGTCATGTATGTAATTACGATCTAGATAGGAAATAACCCAACAATTCTGCATGTTACATTTCTATTCACAATGAAATGACGATGAAACACCCATACCTGTCTATTGTACTGTTCATTTTACAAATTCCTTCATTACTGCTTCTGTGTTACAAACACAATAACTTCACTCAGTCATTTATTCTAATTGCAAAAATCCACTCCATCAGCATACTAACTGTTAATAGATGACACATCAGCACTAAATAGACCTGTAAAGGAAACCTTCCCTAATTCAGATCCCAACTGCACCTTGATTCTGTCTCAGCATTTCTACAACAATGATTTTCCTTCCTATCCTCACATACTTTCAAAACGAATTTAATTCACTCCTTTGGTGAGCACCAAGGTAATTACACTGTAGTTTTATTGCAGAATACAATTAAAATACAATTACCTAGATCATTTAAGTCTAAGTCTTACTTCGTTGTAGTTAAAAAATAATTACCTGGGAGCAATAAAGCATCCATTCCTGCTGTCATCTTTGAATAAGTGAAGTGGAGTTTATTTAGAGCAAGATGGCTTTGGAGAGTTTTTTTCTCTTCTCATTTAATGGGAAAGGGACAAGCATAAATCATCCGACAGATATTATAGTATCTGTATTGAGGAACAAAACAAATTAAATAGCTCTTTCAGTGATTTACATGCAAATCAAAGAGCTTTTCACTTATACATTAATTTGAGCCATCAGAAATTAAGTTCCATCAAGCGCTTACATGAAAATCAAGGTAAGCAGAAATCTTGCTGTCTCACACAGTGATAGGATTGCTGTTGGTGAGGTGCCCCAACAAGAACAGCCACATCTCCTGTTGGAAATGGTCAGCCTCAACTTGCATTACATTGCTAATACGGCCATAAGACTTGGGAGCACATCAGGCCATTTGGCCTGCTCCACCAGAATAACTGAGGCAGACTGGCTCTCTAAAGAAATTGTCATCGGTCATAATGAGTTAACAAAAAAAAGGTAATCATTATTGGCTTATTTAATTTCAGTCTACTAATGCCCAAATAAATGAAAATTTGAAGCCCATGGTTGGGTCTGGTCCAATGGTTCGAAGTGGAGATAAAGACACATATTTGCTACCAGCCTCAGCGGGGCAGCTTGGACTCAGACGCAACTCAAGCATATGGAAATTTCACATTTAGAAGTTGTAGGAAATCATGCCCTCTCCAGTTTTCTGACCTAATTCAGTTACAGATCACTTAGGCTTGAGGTGCACCACTTTTTGTGAAGGTCCTTGCATGGATGCTTATTGCTTATTGAAGCAGCCAATATAGTTGTTGAATAGAAATCCTCTCAAGGATATATCTTATGATACCAATGAACACACAACTTATGCTGGAGGAACTCAGCAGGTAGGGCAACATCTACACATAAACAGTTGATGTTTCAGGCGGTGATCTTTTATTAAGACTGGACAAGAAGGGAAAGATTCAGAATAAGATGAGAGATGGAGGGGAAGGAGCCCAAGATAGAAGGTGGTAGGTGGAGCCAGGTGAGGGAGAAGGTGAGTAGGCACAGGATGAGAGATGATATGATAAGTTAGGAGGTGATAGGTGAAAAGGTAGAGGGCTGAAGAAGGAATCTGGTAGGAGAGAAGAGCAGACAATGGGAGAAGGGAATCAAGGAGGAGCTCAGAAGAGGTGACAGGCAAATGAGGAGAAGCGATGAGATAAGAGGGGAGCCCGAATGGGGAATGGAACGTGAAAGAGGGAAGAGGGGTGGCAAAAATTACCTAATGTTAAAGAAATTATGTTAATGTCACAAACAAGAGAAGATCTGCAGATACTGTTTAATGTCATCAGTTCTGAGGCTACCCAGAGAGACTATGAGGTATTTCTCCTCCAACATGAAAATGGCCTCATCACAGCAGTGGAGGAGGCCATGGACCAGAGATAAGAATTTAAATGGTTGGCCACCAGGAAATACTGTTTTTTGTGGGTGGAGAAAGGATGCTTTACTGTAGGAAGTTATGCAACTTGAAAAAGAAGAAATCACAAATGTTCAGAAAAAGGTGAAAGGAAGAGCTAAGAAGATATGATAATATCTTAAAATCGTAATGTCATGTTAAAGTTGTAATTATTAAGGGATTTAAAAAGCTCTCTGTATCATCCAAGTTGCAGAGATATGTTCCTCCCCAGTTTGCAAGTGACAAGAGGAAATGGAGAGTATACAAACAGTTTGGTTGAGTGGAGAAATTGTGGTATATAAATGAGCAAAGATTCATTAATTGCCAATCAATACAAATTCACATGATTTCCTTCAGATCTTATGCAGATATATTCAAAGCCAATGTTTTCTTCTTCCCATTACATTAACAATGTGAGATTACTCAAAATGACTTCTGAGTTTTACCAGATTATATTAACA
This sequence comes from Mobula birostris, assembly GCF_030028105.1. Classification (NCBI taxonomy): domain Eukaryota; kingdom Metazoa; phylum Chordata; class Chondrichthyes; order Myliobatiformes; family Myliobatidae; genus Mobula; species Mobula birostris. The sequence goes on along the minus strand of NC_092376.1, from coordinate 187,266,889 downwards.
CAAATAAGAAGTCAACAGACCATGGAAAAATGAGTTTTGAAATCTGTGGGTGAATATTAGTCATCAGCAATTTTCCCTGTGTGAACACCTAGTTCCATAAACTGAAATGGAAGTGGAGGCATGAGTACAGCTGCCCAGTGGAAAATAATTAATGGACGCATTTGTTTAAGAGTCATGTTTCATGCAGATAAACTGTATATGAAATAATTATTGCCATTGTCTGTGCAATAGTTCTGTGGGCAAAACTACCTTGTTAATGAGAGTTCTCAGAAGTCAAGTCAAGTCAAGTCAAGTCACTTCTTATTGTCATTTCAACCATAACTGCTGATACAGAACATAGTAAAAATGAGACAATGTTTTTCAGGACCTTGGTGCTACATGAAACAATACAAAACTACACTGAACTACGTAAGAAAAAACACAAAAACTACACTAGACTACAGACCTATCCAGGACTGGATAAAGTGCACAAAACAGTGCAGGCACTACAATAAATAATAAACAAGAAAGTAGGCACAGTAGTGGGTATAGTAGGTTGGTGTCAGTCCAGGCTCCGGGTATTGAGGAGTCTGATCGCTTGGGGGGAAGGAACTGTTGCACAGTCTGGTCGTGAGAGCCCAAATGCTTCGGTACCTTTTTCCGGATGACAGGAGGGAGAAGAGTTGCGTGGGGTCCTTCATAATGCTGTTTGCTTTGCAGGTGCAGCGTGTGGTGTAAATGTCTGTGATGACGGGAAGAGAGACCCCGATGACCTTCTCAGCTGACCTCACTATCCGCTGCAGGGTCTTGTGATCTGAGATGGTGCAATTTCTGAACCAAGCAATGATGCAGCTGCTCAGGATGCTCTCAATACAACCTCTGTAGAATGTGGTGAGGATGGGGGGTGGGAGATGGACTTTTCTCAGCCTTCGCAGAAAGTTGAGACACTGCTGGGCTTTCTTTGCTATGGAGCTGGTGTTGAGAGACCAGGTGAGATTCTCCGCCAGGTGAACATCAAGAAATTTGGTGCTCTTAACGATCTCTACAGAGGAGTCGTCAATGTTCAGCGGAGAGTGATTGTTCCGTGTCCTCCTGAAGTCAATACCCATCTCTTTTGTTTTGCTTACATTCAGAGACAGGTTGTTGGCTCTGCACCAGTCTGTTAGCCGCTGCACCTCCTCTCTGTATGCTGACTCATCGTTCTTGCTGATGAGACCCACCACGGTCGTGTCATTGGCAAACTTGATGATGTGGTTCGAGCTGTGTGTTGCAGCACAGTCTTGGGTCGGCAGAGTGAACAGCAGTGGACTGAGAAATTGCCAGACCAGTTAAAGCTGACTGGAAGGCTACTGTAACTCAAACAAGCACACATTTCAATAGTGGTGTGCAGAAGAGCATCTCTGAATGTACAGTACTTTAAAACCTTGAAGTGAATGGGCTATAGCAGCAAAAGACCACAAATATACAAACGTAGATCCTTAAGATCAAGAGATTCAACAGATGATGGAAATCCAGAGCATCACAGACAACATGCTGGAGGAACTCAGCAAGTCAGACAGCATCTACGGTCAGGAATAAACAGTTAACATTTTGGGGCATATCAAAACTTGTTGAGACAACACTTAGAGTACAGTGCACAGTTCCATTCACAATAGACCATGAAGGAAGGGACAGAGAGGAAGAGGAGAAGATTTAGAAGGTGAATACTAGAAGAAGATAAACAAGTGAAAATCTGCAGATGCTAGAAATCCAAGCAACATACACACAAAATGCTGAAGGAATTTTGCATACCAAACAGCAACTATGGAAAAACGTATAGTTGCTGTTTTGGGCTGAGACCCTTCATCAGGACTGAAAATGATTTTACTAGAAAATAATTTTGTCTCTTGGAAATAATCAGAATTGAGCTTTTTTTCCTCAAAAACAGATATATGAGGGATGACTTGAAACCATATAAATAGACTTTAACGTTTGATTGAGTAAATATACTTATGGAATCTAAAACAAACATTTGTAAATCTAATATATACATTAACAAATCAAATAAAGAATTTTGCAGAAAACTAACTTTAATTCAAGTATGAGTCAAATGTAGAAAATGCCAACATGTGAAGAGGTTGAAGCAAATAAGGGTAACTTCAGGGCCAAAGTATGTTAGTACACAAGGATGAAATAAATAGACAATTATCTGGTTGACTAAGGTTTGAAAAAGTATCTACCATGATGAGTTTTGTTGTTCCCTTTCAGACATCACTGTCCATGGCCACTTCTACCGCCATGATGAGACCACGCTCACTTTGGAGGAGCAACACCTAATATATCTTATAAACACTGATTTCTCCAACTGCTGGTAATTTATCTCTCACCCTTTTCTGACTCTCTATTCTGGCTACCCTCTCACCCCATCTCCACACCTGCCTGTTACCCCTCTCTAGTTCCCCAGCTCCGTCTCTTCTTTCCATGGTCCACTGTCCTCTCCTATCAGATTCCTTCTGCTTCACTGCCTCCTCCACATATTACCTTCCAGTGTCTCACTTTATCATACATCCTCCCACTCACCCGCCTTCCCCCTAGCCTGGTCTCACCCATCACCTGCCAGTTTGTATTCCTTCCCCTCCAGCTTCCTGCCAGCCCCACTAAAGGGTTTCATCCCAGAATGTTGACTGTTTATTCCACTCCAGAGATGCTGCCTGACTTGCTGAGTTGTCCAGCATTTGGTATGCGTTGCACAAGAATTCCAGCATCTGAAGAATTGAAAATGGATTATGCTTTGATGATCCATATGATGTATAAACTGTTCTCAGGCTTCTGCCACCCCGTGGTAGCAGGACATTGTATTCACAATGGCCATAGGATTGACTTTGAAGGCACAAAACTGCTGTTCTGTGCCAATGGGTTTTGGGACTGCCTGGTGATGGAAGCCACTGAAATAAAGCTAGAGGAGAAGAATTTTAACAAGGCCGTCATGGCCTTGCTCTAAGCAAGAAGTGCAATTTGATTGTAATCAAGGAGGGGGAGTGAAAACTTCATTGGATGAGGACTAACCAATCAGGAGGGATGGATGACGAGGGTGTAAATACCACTGGACTAAACATGCCAAGGCATCATCCCTGATGAACATGGCGGAGTTTGTCACTGAAATATCAGCTAAAAATGATACCTGTACCCGACCGAAAGCCCGAGAAGAGTTAATTCACCTGAAGACTCACTTGCCTTTAGAAAAATATGAGGAAATAGTTAGATAAAGGAGGGGTAAGTGGACTCACGTGAAGCATGAACATTGGTGTCAACAATTTCACTAAATATGAAAATTAATGAACTGAAGTTGCTGGAAATCTAAAATAAGCCTGATGTTATCTTTGGCTTGAAGTATTACTTCTTTTCCTATCCACAGATGCTGCTTGATCTGGAAGTGTATCCAGTATTTTTATTTCAGTTGAATTAAATAACCTGATTTAGTTCACCCTATTCTATGTTAAAGCAATTGCATTTTATAAGCTTTGTTAAATGTGTGCCAAAGTCTGAATAAAAAGTTCTGACATTTCTGGCAAATTGCTAATCTCGAGTTATTCTTAGCTTACCTTGACTTGATGAAACACAAAGAAACAATGAATGAAAAATCAATAGCTCCTTTCAATGAAATTACCTGAAAGGTGGACACTTGGGTTAAAATTTTAAATATAATGCCAGAAGAATGAAAACTTTTTATTCCCTCTGTATTTTAATTACCTTTGTCAACTTAACATGAGGCACAGCTTATCATTGACATCTTGAAACATAATTGTATAGGCACTAGAACACAAGGAAAGCTACACAGGCTAAGAAGAACCACAACAAACTGAGAGAAATAATGGTCAATCTTTCAGTGCTTTATAAGGGTACAGTTACAGTGATGCAACAAAGAGTAAGCAATCAGTCTGTCATGTCACCAGGGGCAGAACTAACTAGCTAGGGCGCCTAAGACTTTTGCACAGTAACTTTTGCAAAAAGTTTACATTCTTTTGGCATTATATGCAAAATTTTATCCCAAGTGTCCACCATTCAGGTAATTTCATTGAAAGAAGCTATTGATTTTTCATTCATTGTTTCTTTTGTGTTTCATCAAGTCAAGGTATGCTAAGGATAACTCAAGATTAGCAATTTGCCAGAAATGTCAAAACTTTTAATTCAGACTTTGGCACACATTTAACAAAAGTTTATAAAATGCAATTGTTTTAACATAGAATAGTCCAGTGACAGTGTGGAGAGACAGTGGACAACAAGGAAAGACTGGCACCAGGGGTGTCAGGATTGGCTGTCCGGGCACCAGCTCAGAAGAGCGCCCACCCCTTGAAGCTTCTATTTTACACAGAGAAACATACCCTCAGGGTCTTCTGAGAGGGAGGGAGAATGATGGACCCAATCGGACGGATACAGTTAATTACAGGGAACAACTACGACCAAGAGCTAGGATAAGAGGCTCTGAGTGTCCAATGTGTTGATATGGGAGAGTATTTGCCAGCATTAGAAGTTTACGAGTCCACCAAGCAAAGTTGAAGTGCTATTCCATCCCAGTGGTTGAAGATGAAATTACTTCACCAAGCACAGATGCCTTTTCAATCACTGATTCACAAGCCACAGCGATTTGCTCTGGAGAGAGTCATCATACTCCAGGTCAGACGAGAGATAACCCAGGTCAGGTTTCAGACCCCAGTACCCAGATAGATCCTTCGCATGATGGTGGTGATGAGGAGGTAGAGAAGAAGAGGAAGGTCAGGTGGCCAGCAATGGCAGATGAGAAGGCTTGGCGTGTGTTTGATGAGGATATCAGTATGAGGTTGGAGAACTTTCTCATGGGAACATCGAAGAGAAAGTTGGAAGTGATGGGTGATATGATTTACGATGTTGGAAAGTACCGGTTTGGTTTGGTTGAGCTGAAGAAAGCAAAGCCTACACAAACACCAAGCAGGCGCCAGAAGGAGATTAGAAGGTTGAGGAGAGAGCTTAGATCGTTGAGACAGAGGTAGAAGGTAGCAAGTGAGGGTGACAAGCCAGGGCTTGCTGATCTCCGAGAGCATTTTTGATTAAAGTTAGTATTACTCCATCGTGCAGAGTCACAACGTAAAAAGAGAAAGAAGAGAAAGAAGGCAAGAATGTCATTCTTTGAGAACCCTCACCAGTTCATAAAGAAATTGCTTGAACAAGAGCAGGCAGCTTAACATCTCTCAACAAGAACTTGAGGATCACCTGGCAAGCACTTACTCTAACGAATAGAGGGAGGCTCCTTTGCTTGACATTTCCGGGCTTGTGAAGCCTACTGAGCCAGGAGTGAAGTTCAATCTGTCAGACCCCGAACTGGTGGAAGTCGAATGGTTCATCAGAAAGGCAAGGTCAGGTTCAGTGCCAGGACCTAATGGAGTATCGTATAAGGTGTTCAAAAAGTGTGAAGAGCTGAGGAAATACTGTGGAGATTGTTAAAGGTGGTGTGGAGACAAGGTGGTGTGGAGACAAGGCGTTGTTCCTTTGTCATAGAGTGAGGCTGAAGGAGTATACTGTATACAGGTTTCCCCTGCCATCCGAAGGTAGAGCGTTCCTATGAAACAGTTCATAAGCCGAAATGTCGTAAAGCGAAGAAGCAATTACCATTTATTTATATGAGAAAATTTTGTGAGTGTTCGCAGACTCAAAAATAACCTACCAAATCATGCCAAATAACACATAAAACCTAAAATAACAGTAACGTATAGTAAAAGCAGGAATGATATAAATACACAGCCTATATAAAGTAGAAGTACTTCTCTACAACGATTGCCTGCACACATCTCCGTAGTGAAAATCTCACACAAGCGCCCTCGGCAGAAAATCTCACGCAAGCGCTGTTGGCATAAACGCGCTCTCCAGTAACCTTTAAACTATGAAGCTGCCAAATCTACCAAATAACACGTAAAAATACACAGCCTATATAAAGTAGAAATAATGTATGCACAGCGTAGTATCACTTACTGGAATTGGGAAAACAGCGCCAAGCACATTGATGATGGTGTGTTAGACTGAGTCGTCGCTGGCTGGGTAGTGCAGTGGCTCCCACCCTCCGGGCCGCTGATCCGATACATTGCCGTGAAGAACACAGCAGTAACCAGGAGGCACACAGCACACCGTTAAGAAAAAAGCCAAAATAAACATGCTAATTAATTAGGTGCCGCCGACATGTAATTGTCGGTCCAGATCAGAGGCGATGCAATCGGAAATCGGCACAGATCTGGGTCGATAATTACGTGTCAGTGGCACCTAATTAATTAGCATGTTTATTTCAGCTTTTTTCTTAAAGATGTGCTGTGTGCCTCCCGGCTACTGCTGCGTTGTTCTCGAATCGGTACAGTATCTGTCCGGGGCCCGGGTGTTGGGGTGGTGGGACACGCAGGTGTCATCTCATCGTCGATCTGGGCAGGCAGCTCATCTTCCCCTGTGACTGCCTGCCTCGATGTCGAAGGTCGAGGTTCGTCATCTGCTGTGGCTGATGTGGAAGGCTTGCTTGACTGCTGAGCCTCGCGCATTTTTCTATCATACAGTTGTTTGTAAGCACTCAAACCATCCTGCAAATATCCCTTAAACCTACGTACCCTTTCAATATTAAAGTGGTACTTTATCATTGCAGTGAAAATCTCACGCAGTTGCTTCACTTTCTGCATTCGGTTTCGATTGTTATCCTTTCCTCTTCCAATTGCATCAGCTCTTCATCTATCAGTTCTTGGTCATGGGATGCCAAAACCTCTTCAACATCATCTTTGTCAACTTCCACAAGCCAAACTCACTTTGTCCTTGCTTCATTCACCACGATCGAAATGCTTAATTATGTCTAGTTTTACGCTAAGTGTAGCACCCTTACTCTTTCAGGCTTTTCCAACACCTTAGAATTCATCTTGTTAACGGCTGCTCAATGCAACGTGTTTAAGCAATGCTGTTCCGAATCCGGGGCAGAGTGGCTGCTCGGGGTGCGCGCTGCCTTTTATCACACGCTGATTTTTTCGCACGCTAATTTTTTATCGTGCGCTCCCTTTCTTCGTAACAGTGAAAACACCTTCTGAAAGCGAAAACAGTGTACTAATGTAGGTTTTTCATAACAGTGAGGTTTTGTAAAGCGAACGTTCGAAAAACGGGGGACACCTGTAACCCAAAGGAAGAGAATTCTACTACATTGAATCAGTTTCGACTAATTTCACTCCTGAATGTAGAGGGGAAGATTACATTTGGCATTCTAGTAGAAACAATATCTTCATTTGTGATAGAGAATAGATTGGTAAATACATCTGTGCAGAAGGCAGGAATACCAGGCTTCCCGGGATGCCTGAACATACTAGTATGGTATGGCATACCATCCAGCAGACGAAAAGGTTGAGAAGAAACCTGGCTGTAGTTTGGCTTGATCTTGCAAATACTTATGGTTCTGTTCCCCATGCCCTGATTGAGTTTGCGATGGAATTCCTATGGATTCCTGCTCAGGTGAGGAACTTTGTTATGCAGTACTACGATTTCCTGATGAGGTTTTCAACTCAGCAGTTTACAACTGGGTGGCAAAGCTCGGATGTTGGAATTCCAATGAGATGTGAGATTTCACCTATCCTTTTTGTGTTAGCCATGGAAGTCATTATGAGGGCTGCAGAATCAGTGAGACCACGTGTCGCACTTGATGGCAGAGGGGAGTTACCACCAATACGAGCTTTAATAGACAATCTCATCCTTTTAGGTCCTAGCACGGAGGCAGTGGAAAGTGTGCTATCTAGACTTGAGGAGCTAATAGATTGGGGAAGAATGAAGTTCAAGACCAAGAAGTCAAGGAGCCTGTTCTTAGGAGAGGAAAGCTGGTTGACTTTCATTTCACCCTTTGTGGAGAGGCGATTCCATCCATTCAGGACCAACCAGTTAAGAGCCTCGGGCGATGGTACGCAGAGGAGCTAAGAGACACCAAGAGGGTTCAAGAGACAGGAGAACAGATCGGCAAAGGTCTGATGTCTGTCGACAACTATGGCTTGCCTGGCAAGTTGAAGTTGTGGTTCTTGCAGTACAGACTAATGCCACGGATAATGTGGCCATTAACTGTCTATGAAGTGGCAATGTCCCATGTTGAGGCAATGGAATGGAAGATCAAGAAGTATGTGAAGAAGTGGCTTGGAGTACTGAGCAGCCTCACCATTGTTACAATCCACAGTAGCCAGACAAAGCTTACCATCCTAGTGCAATCCCTTGTTGAAGAGGTCAAGGTAGCCAAGGTAAGAACATTGTTGATGCTTTGAGACTCAAAAGACCCTGTCATCAAGAACACCCAGCTGGATGTGAGATCAGGCAGGAAGTGGTCAGCCCATGTAGCATTTGATGAGGCAGAGTCTACATTGAAGCACAAGGAGATGGTTGGGGCTATCCAGCTAGGCTGCCAGGGACTTGGATGGACAACTCACAAGTGGTGGTCATCTTCTACAGGTAAGGAGCACTGTGAGCTTGTAATACAAGAAATATGAGAGGTAGAAGGGGAGAAGAGGTTAGCTAAAACAGTTGGCCTGGCCAAACAAGGGGCTTGGACCTGGTGGGAAAGTGTTGAACAATGACATCTATCTTGGAATGTTCTGTGGCAGATGGAACTGCTCCACATTTCTTTGCTATGCAGAGCAGCATACAATCTGCTCTCAACATGTGCCAACCTCAGCACCTGGTATGAAGATAAGACAGACAAGTGTGCTGCTTGTGGTGAGAAGGAAACACTTCAATATATTTTGAGTGCATGCAGAGTCAATCTTTCCAGCGGCATGTACACTTGGAGACATAACAACGTTCTCAAAGTTGTAACAGAAGTGGTTGAGCAGAGAGTACTTCAGCACAACTTATCTCATGCCCCATGCTGCACAGAACCTCGCATAACATTCGTGAAAGAAGGCTCCAAGTCAAGGGTGTACAGCATAGGCTCACGATCAAGCATACTTTCTTCAGCCAGTGATTGGTGTGTTAAGGCCAACCTGGACGGGAAAGGCAGTTTCCTGGAGCAAATAGCTTTCACCATATTGTGTCCAGATGATATAATCATATGGTCTGACACCAGTAGAGAAGTGGTTATTGGTGAACTCACAGTCCCCTGGGAAGACAACCTCGATGAAGCCCATGAGCGCAAGTTAAATAAGTATGCAGAATTAAGATCAGAGTGCAGAGACAGAGGGTGGAAGGTCTCATGCTATCCATTCGAAGTAGGTTATCATGGCTTTATTGCGTTCACTTTCCAGAAGTGGCTGCATGTCCTTGGCTTTAATAGAAGAGAGATCAAGTCAACCAGTAGAGCTGTAGCTGAGGCAGCAGAGACAGGATCATCATGGGTGTGGACCAAGTATGTCCAGAGTGGCAAACAGTTGGACAACTCTGATAGAGGCAGATGCCAAGTTTTTAAGCTCACAAGTGGGAGGTGGTGCTTTAGCACTGCTGGCCCACAAACTCGAGGGATTCAGATTCAGTATGATCATGGCTGATCATCCAACTCAGAATCCTGTACCTGCCTTCTCTCCATACCCCCTGATCCCTTTAGCCACAAGGGCCATATCTAACTCTCTCTTAAATATAGCCAATGAACTGGCCTCAACTGTTTCCTGTGGCAGAAATTCCACAGATTCACCACTCTCTGTGTGAAGAAGTTTTTCCTCATCTCGGTCCTAAAAGGTTTCCCCTTTATCCTCAAACTGTGACCCCTTGTTCTGGACTTCCCCAACATCAGGAACAATCTTCCTGCACCTAGCCTGTCCAATTCCTTTAGAATTTTATACGTTTCAATCAGATCCCCCCTCAATCTTCTAAATTCCAGAGAGTATAAGCCTAGTTGATCCAGTCTTTCATCATATGAAAGTCCTGCCACCCCAGGAATCAATCTCGTAAACCTTCTTGTACTCCCTCTATGGCAAGGATGTCTTTCCTCAGATTAGGGGACCAAAACTGCACACAATACTCCAGGTTTGGTCTCACCAAGGACTTGTACAACTGCAGTAGTACCTCCCTGCTCCTGTACTTGAATCCTCTCACTATAAATGCCAGCATACCATTCGCCTTTTTCACCGCCTGCTGTACCTGCATGCCCACTTTCAATGACTGGTGTACAATGACACCCAGGTCTCGTTGCACCTCCCCTTTTCCTAATCGGCCACCATTCAGATAATAATCTGTTTTCCTGTTTTTGCCATCAAAGCGGATAACCTCACATTTATCCACATTAAATTGCACCTGCAAATTGTTCAAGTAACCACAAGTTTCAACAGTGGTTTGCAGAAGAGCATCTCTAAACAGACAACACATCGAACCTTGAACTTGGTGGGCTACAACAGCAGAAGACAAATAACGTACTTTCAGTCGCCACTTTATTAAGCACAGGTGGTTTCTAATAAAGTGAAACAAACTGTATTGCTCTGGTGAAAAGTTATTTACTTTACTCCTAATTTACTTAATGTGCAGGTAGATTGGGAAAATCAGGTTGGAAATGGATTTCAAGAGAGTGAATTTTTTGAATGCCAACAAGGTGGCTTTTTGGAGCAGTTTACCGTTGAGTCGACTAGGGGAGTAGCTACACTGGATTGGTGTAATGTAATGAAATGGAGGCAATTAGAGATCTTAAGATAAAGGAACCCCTAGGAGACAGTAAACATAATATTATTGAGTTCAACTTGAAATTTAATACGGAGAAAGTAAATTATGATGTATCAGTATTTCAGTGGAGTAAAGGAAATTACAGTGGTATGAGAGAGGATTTGGCCAAAGTCAGTTGGAAGGAGTTGCTGGCAGGGATGTCAGCAGAGCAGCAATGGCTTGAGTTTCTGGGAAAAATGAGGAAGGTGCAGGACAGGTGTATTCCAAAACCAAAAGAAATACTCAAATGGTAAAATAGTACAACCGTGGCTGACAATGGAAGTCAAAGCTAATGTAAAAGCAAAGAGAGTGCATACAACAAAGCAAAATTTAGCAGGAAAATAAAGGACTGGGAGATTTTAAAAACCTGCACAAAGCGACTAAAAGAATCATGAGGAGGGAACAAAATGAAATATGAAAGAAAGCTAAAAAACAATAACAAGGTGGATAAACAAAGCTTTTTCAACTATATAAAAAGTAAAAGAGAGATAAAAGAGAGAACACTGTGGAAGACGCTAGCAGTGTTCCAGGTGTTGGAAGAGTGTGAGGGAAGAGATGTGAGTGCATTTACTATTACAAGGGAGAAGGTGCCAAAAAGTTGAAAGACATAAAGGTACTTAAGTCACCCGGACCAGATGAACTGCACCCTAGGGTTCTGAAAGAGTTAATGGTAGAGATTGTAAAGGCATCAGTAATGATATTTCAAGAATCATTGGATTCTGGCATGATTCCGGAGGACTGGAAAATTGCAAATGTCACTCCACTCTAAGAATGAAGGGAGACAGCAGAAAGGAAATTATAGAGCAGTTAGCCTGACCTCAGTGGCTGGAAAGCTGTTGGAATCAATTGTTAAGGATGCAGTCATAGAGTACTTGTTGAGACAGGACAAAGTCAGCATGGTTTCTTTACGGAAAATCTTGCCTGATGAACCTGTTGGAATTCTTCGATGAGATTACAAGTAGGATTGATAGAGGGGATGTAATGGATTTTGTATATTTGGATTTTCAGAAGGTCTTTGACAAGGGGCCACAAATGAGGCTGCTTACTAAGTATTACAGGAAAGTTACTAACATGGTTAAAGCATTGGCTGTTTGGTAGGAGGCCTTTTTAAAATTCTGCCTTGAGGCACCAGTTGGGAGAACTTAATCTTTTGATTATAGCTCCTCTTGATTCCTTGATTTAGCTTGTAGCAGAGACCACTGCTAGTTTATAAGCTTTTGAATTTCTTCCCTCAGATCAGACATTTTGGATCGGGACCACAGAGCATTGTGGGAGCTGAATTGTGAAGGAACGCAGTTTTTTTAAAAAATTTCGAGTGCAAGAAGGGCGAGACTGCGCAGGCGCGTGACGTCAGCAGGACCGCACGGAGAGTTTAAAAAGGAGACCACCCTATATAGCGGGCAGCTGTCGGAGCGGTAGCAGAGCGTAGGGCTTTGGCTTCAACGGGCTTCGGTGATACACGGGAAGAGGCGAGAGCGAAGCGCCAACTCTTTTTTTTTCCTCCCCCCCCCACCCCTTTCGCAAATCGGCCCGGACAGACAGGAACAGCAGGGCTCTCACAGCTAACGGTACGAGCTAACGGTTTAAAAAGTTTGTCTGTTTAGCGAGGTAAGTGAGTGAGTAGATTTATTTTTCCTGTTTCATTCGTGTAGAATTAGATAGCATGCCTGCAGGGTTAGTGCTTTGTTCAGGGTGTCAGATGTGGGAATCCTGGGAGACTTCCAGCCTCCCTGATGGCCACATCTGCGCCAGGTGCACCGAGTTGCAGCTCCTCAGAGACCGTGTTAGGGATCTGCAGCTGCAGCTTGACGACCTAGTGCTTATCAGGGAAAGTGAAGAGGTGATAGACAGGAGCTACAGGGAGGTAGTCATCCCTAGGCTACAGGAGTCAGTAGTCATCCCTAGGCTACAGGAGTCAGAACACTGGGTCACCGTCAAGAGAGGGAAGGGAAGTGCCTGGATAGTGGAGAGCACCCCTGTGGGTGTCCCCCTCAGCAACAAATATCTTGTTCTGGATGCTGTTGAGGGGGATGACCTGACGGGGGACCCCCACGGTGACCGGGTCTCTGGCACTGAGCCTGGCGCTGTTGTGCAGGAGAGGAGGAGGGAGAAGAGAAATGCGGTAGTCGTGGGGGATTCCATAGTCAGGGGAACAGACAGGAGATTCTGTGAGCCTGACAGAGATACCCACATGGTGTGTTGCCTCCCAGGTGCCAGGGTACGGGATGTCTCGGATCAGGTCCTGAATATTCTAAAGGTGGAGGGTTAGCAGCCAGTTGTCTTGGTACATGTGGGTACCAATGACATAGATAGGACAAAGGAGGAGGTCCTGAAGAGAGATTTCCAGGAGTTAGGAAGGAAACTGAGAAGCAGGACCTCCAGGGTTGTAATCTCGGGATTGCTACCTGTGCCACGTGCTAGCGAGGGCAAGAGTAGTCGGATCAGGCAGATGAATGCGTGGCTGAGAGACTGGTGTAGGGGGCAGGGCTTCAGATTCTTGGATAATTGGGATCTCTTCTGGGGAAAGTATGACCTGTTCAAAAAGGACAGGTTACACCTGAACCCGAAGGGGACCAATATCCTAGCGGGAAAGTTTAATAGAGCTGTTAGGGAGGGTTTAAACTAATTTGGCAAGGGGATGGGAACCGGAATGATAGAGCGGAGGAGGGGGAAAACAGAAATAAATCTAAGATAGTGAGCAGTAAAGATGTCAGGAAAGACAGGCAGGTGATGGGGCAAATGTGTAGCCATTGGGATGAGTTGCAGTGCAATAAAGTTGCAGTGAAATCAAAGCAAAAAGTATCAAATACTGGTCTTAAGCTGTTGTACTTAAATGCACGCAGCATAAGGAATAAGGTGGATGATCTTGTCGTACAGCTACAGATTGGCAGGTATGATATTATGGCCATCACTGAGACCTGGCTAAAGGATGCATGCCTCTGGGAGCTGAACGTCCAAGGATACACGGTGTATTGGAAGGATAGGAAGGTAGGCAGAGGGGGAGGCGTGGCTTTATTGGTAAGAAATGATATTAAATCATTAGTAAGAGGTGATATAGGATTGGAAGGTGCAGAATCTTTATGGGTTGAGCTAAGGAATAGCAGGGGTAAAAGGACCCTGATGGCAGTTATTTATAGGCCTCCAAACAGCTGCAGGGATGTGGACTACAAATTACAACTGGAAATAGAAAAGGCTTGTCAGAAGGGCAGTGTTATGATAATTGTGGGGGATTTTAACATGCGAGTAGATTGGAAAAATCAGGTCAGCACTGGATCTCAAGAGAGAGAATTTGTAGAATGTCTGCGAGATGACTTTTTAGAACAGCTTGTTGTTCAGCCCACTAGGGGATCGCCTGTACTGGATTGGGTATTGTGTAATGAACCGGAGGTGATTGAAGAGATTGAGGTGAAGGAACCCTTAGGAGGCAGTGATCATAACATGATTGAGTTCACTGTGAAATTAGAAAAAGAGAAGACGAAATCTGATGTGTCGGTGTTTCAGTGGAGTAAAGGAAATTACAGTGGCATGAGAGAGGAACTGGCCAAAGTTGACTGGAAAGAGGCACTGGCGTGAAAGACAGCAGAGCAGCAGCGGTTGGAGTTTATGCGAGAAATGAGGAATATGCAAGACAGGTATATTCCAAAAAAGAAGACATTTTCGAGTAGAAAAAGGATGCAACCATGGTTGACAAGAGAAGTCAAAGCCAAAGTTAAAGTAAAGGAGAGGGCATACAAGGAAGCAAAAATTAGTGAGAAGACAAAGGATTGGGAAGTTTTTAAAACCTTACAAAAGGAGACCAAGAAGGTCATTAAGAGAGAAAAGATTAACTATGAAAGGAAACTAGCAAATAATATCAAAGAGGATACTAAAAGCTTTTTCAAGTATATAAAGAGTAAAAGACAGGTGAGAGTAGATATAAGACCGATAGAAAATGATACTGGAGAAATTGTAATGGGAGATGAGGAGATGGCAGAGGAACTGAACAAGTATTTTGCATCAGTCTTCACTGAGGAAGACAGCAGGATACCGGACACTCAAGGGTGGCAGGGAAGAGAAGTGTGCGCAGTCACAATTACGACAGAGAAAGTACTCAGGAAGCTGGGTAGGCTAAAGGTCGATAAATCTCCTGGACCAGATGGAATGCACCCTCGTGTTCTGAAGGAAGTAGCTGTGGAGATTGTGGAGGCATTAGCGATGATCTTTCAAAAGTCGATAGATTCTGGCATGGTTCCGGAAGACTAGAAGATTGCAAATGTTACTCCACTATTTAAGAAGGGGGCAAGGAAGCAAAAAGGAAATTATAGACCTGTTAGCTTGACGTCGGTGGTTGGGAAGTTGTTGGAGTCGATTGTCAAGGATGAGGTTACAGAGTACCTGGAGGCATATGACAAGATAGGCAGAACTCAGCATGGATTCCTTAAAGGAAAATCCTGCCTGACAAAACTATTACAATTTTTTGAGGAAATTACCAGTAGGCTAGACAAGGGAGATGCAGTGGATGTTGTATATTTGGATTTTCAGAAGGCCTTTGACAAGGTGCCACACATGAGGCTACTTAAGATAAGAGCCCATGGAATTACAGGAAAGTTACATACATGGATAGAGCGTTAGCTGATTGGCAGGAAACAGAGAGTGGGAATAAAGGGATCCTATTCTGGTTGGCTGCGGTTACCAGTGGTGTTCCATAGGGATCAGTGTTGGGGCCGCTTCTTTTTACATTGTACATCAACGATTTGGATTATGGAATAGATGGCTTTGTGGCTAAGTTTGCTGATGATACGAAGATAGGTGGAGGGGCTGGTAGTGCTGAGGAAACAGAGAGTCTGCAGAGAGACTTGGATAGATTGGAAGAATGGGCAGAGAAGTGGCAAATGAAGTACAATGTTGGAAAGTGTATGGTTATGCACTTTGGCAGAAAAAATAAACGGGCAGACTATTATTTAAATGGGGAAAGAATTCAAAGTTCTGAGAAGCAACGGGACTTGGGAGTCCTCGTACAGGATTCCCTTAAAGTTAACCTCCAGGTTGAGTCAGTAGTGAAGAAGGCAAATGCAATGTTGGCATACATTTCTAGAGGAATAGAGTATAGGAGCAAGGATGTGATGTTGAGGCTCTATAAGGCGCTGGTGAGACCTCACTTGGAGTACTGTGGGCAGTTTTGGTCTCCTTATTTAAGAAAGGATGTGCTGACGTTGGAGAGGGTACAGAGAATATTCACTAGAATGATTCCGGGAATGAGAGGGTTAACATGAGGAACGTTTGTCCGCTCTTGGACTGTATTCCTTGGAGTTTAGAAGAATGAGCTGAGACCTCATAGAAACATTTCGAATGTTAAAAGGCATGGACAGAGTGGATGTGGCAAAGTTGTTTCCCATGATGGGGGAGTCTAGTACGAGAGGGCATGACTTAAGGATTGGAGGGCGCCCTTTCAGAACAGAAATGCGAAGAAATTTTTTTAGTCAGAGGGTGGTGAATCTATGGAATTTGTTGTCATGGGCAGCAGTGGAGGCCAAGTCGTTGGGTGCATTTAAGGCAGAGATTGATAGGTATCTGAGTAGCCAGGGCATCAAAGGTTATGGTGAGAAGGCGGAGCAGTGGGATTAAATAGGATAAAATGGATCAGCTATGATAAAATGGCAGAGCAGACTCGATGGGCCGAATGGCCTACTTCTGCTCCTTTGTCTTATGGTCTTATATTTAAGATATGTCTTCTGTCCTCACCACCAGCTCCGAAACAGAGATCTTGCTTTGCACCTGAACATCAGATAGCATGGCAAGTATCCGGTAGCTTCATTCTGTGTACAGTTGTAGCAGTGTAACAATGCTCAATTTGTTGAGTCCATTTGTCCTTTTTGCTGATACCCAGAATTCCAAACATGTCTAACATTGTCCAGTTGAATCTTTCAGGCTGAGAATCACCCTGAGCATGAAAGGACGTGCTTCTTGACTTCCGACTCCAAGCATGTTCAGTAACATATGTATGAGCCTACTCCTAAAATCCCTTCCCTGCTCACTGTGTATTCTTCTTTGGAGGCCATAATTAACTAAATACTTTTCACAAAACACTTTGGCAAATGTGGATGTCCTCTGATCCTTTGTGGGGTAGACTTGAGCATATTTGGTGTAGTGATCAGTGATAAACAAGACACTTTCAGCATTCTGGAATCAGGCTCTATGGAAAGGAAATCCATTCGCACTAAATCAAATGGCCGCACATTCTGTAAATAAGATAATGGAGTAACTCTCGTAGGCAGCGTCTTCCTCCAAGTACAGTGAATACATGACTTACAGTACTCCTCAACATCAGGCATCATTCGGGACAAATAGAACAAGTACTGGAACAATCCATAGATCATGCCAAACCCCAAATGACCTGAATCATCATGAAGTGACTTCAATACAATCCTCTGATGCTTCTCAGGCAAAAACAATTAGGTATGCCAAGCAACAGATGAGCTCAGGGCATGGATCCACACATGCAATAGTTACTATGATATTGTAGCTATGGGTGAGAATGGGTTGCAGGAGGGACCAAACTGGCAGCTTAATATGACGTGATTCCATTGTTTTAGACCTGGCAGAGTGGGAGGGATAAAGGAGGATGTTACTTGACAGGTGTTACTAGACAGGAAAATATCACAGCAGTGTTCAGTCAGGACAGACTGGAGGATTCGTCCAGTTCTGGATGGAAATGGGATGTAACAAATGTATGACCACATTTTGGGGCTATGCCGAGGCCTGTCTGGAGGAGACGTGACCCTGCATAAAACCTGGTTCCTCAACTTCAGTTTGTTCCATTCTCTTATCAGTCAGGATATGGTAGGATGTTTTGTCTTTTCAACTTGGGCTATATCCCCTTTTGCAACAGAAGACCCGGTGCTCTTGGTCTTTTCCGTCTCTAAGGGAGTTCTGTGAGGTTTTGAGTAGAATGTGCAGCCTGAAGGCTAAGAACCCCATAGACTCATGAACAACCCAATTTCTCACTGATCTTGCCAATTGCAGCATCAAATAAGATTGAAATCAATGAACAGGAGAAAATAGAAGAGTACAGCACAGGAACAGGCCTTTCAGTCCACAGTGTTGTGCCAAACCAGTTAAAAAGTAAATCAAAAAAACCCAAAAATTAATCTCTCATACGTTCACAGCCTATATCTCTCCATCTTCCTCGTAGTCACATGCTTATCTAAATGCTTCTTAAAAGCCTGTAATGTATTTGCCTCTACCACCATACCAGCCAATGCATCCCAGGCATTCACCACCCTCCGAGTTAAAAATGTACCCCTTACATTCCCTTTGAACCTATCCCCTCTCACCTTCAATGCATGCCCTCTGGTATTTGACGTTTCTAATCTGGGAAACATCATACTCCCTGCCTACTCTATGTACTGTATACATACTTTGATAAAAATGAACTTTGAATCGTTCAGTCTTGAATCTTTCAATAATAACAATTCGGCATGGAGTGGATAGACCAATTGGCCACATTCTGTGCTGCAGTGCTCTGTAAATCTATAAACTCAATTCAGTTTGTAAAACTACACAGCCACATCTACAGACTACTTGCTCTGACCCGATAATAATGATCTACCAAGCGAAGTAGCAATACTTCCACCCCACAAAACTAACAAGTACCAGCAAAAGTAATCAACAGAAGTGTAAATTACCCCAAGCTTGAACTCAGCTCATTATGCTAAATGCAGTCATAGATTGTGTCATATTTAGAAGCAAAAACCTGGTAAACATCTTCATCATTTCTCACACAACGACATTACATATTGTTGTGCAATATAAACCCGGCTGTCTACACTCTGCCATCTGTTCAGACATCCAAAAGAACCAAATTTGGCCAGATGCTAACCATGGGGGTTTTCACACATTTCTTTTAGACTGAATCTTTGCACCTTTTTTTTTTAAATTTCCTGTTCACCAAAGAAATGGATTAGTTCTGGGAATACATATTATTCCAGAGTTAAGTGGATAAATCCACTCTGAAAATCTATAATTATCAAAGATATGATTCAGAAGCCTGTGAAGTTGTAAATATCACCTCATTATACTTTGGATAGCAGTATATCGCTCTGTGGTAATTGGCTAAGTGCAGTGCACTGTGCATTTTAATCCCTCATTAATCCTTTTGTTGGGCTCTTGTTAAAATCAATACCAAAGAAGATAGTGACAGAAAAGACATTAATTAACTCACAGAATGGACTCATAATTGTCAGTGTAATTGCAATTTCAAAATGTAGAATAGTAAATGGGGCTTCCTATCTTAAGAATGACTTGACTCATGAAAATTTACCTTTATGCTAATTTACCATATATTTTTAAAACATTTTCAAGCTAATAATTTTAATATATTATAATATAAAAATCACATTGTCCTGATAGTAAAGTCTACAAATGGTATCATCCCAAAGGCATTACACAATAGTATTAAACAAATGGGGCTACACAGCAACATCTATGTAACTCTTCATGTCCTGACCAATCATGAATCTATCAACCTCCTCCCTAAATATATATAAAAACTTGGCCTCCACAGCTGCCGTGGCAAAGAATGACACAGATTCACCACTCTATGGCTAACAAAATTACTCCTTGTCTCCGTTCTAAAAGGACATCCCTCTATTCTGAGACTGTGTCCTCTGGTCTTAGACTCTCCCATCAAAGGAAACATCCTCTTGACACACAGTCTATCAAGGTCTTTCTCCATCCGATAGGTTTCAATGAGTCACCTCTCATTCTTCTGAACTCCAGTGAATACAGGCCCATACACCTCAAATGCTCTTCATATGACAAGACATTCAATCCTGAAATAATTTTTGTGAACCTCCTTTGAACCCTCTTCAGTTTCAGCACATCCTTTCTCAGGTAAGGGGCCAAACCTGCTCACAATATTCCAAGTGAGGCCTTACTAGTGCTTTATAAAGTTTCACTATTATATCCTTGCTTTTATATTCTAGTCCTCTTGAAATGAATGCTAGCAAATCATTCGCCTTCCTCACCACAGACTCAACCTGTAAATTAACTTTTAGGGAGTCCTGCACAAG
Organism: Mobula birostris; assembly: GCF_030028105.1. Classification (NCBI taxonomy): domain Eukaryota; kingdom Metazoa; phylum Chordata; class Chondrichthyes; order Myliobatiformes; family Myliobatidae; genus Mobula; species Mobula birostris. The sequence goes on along the minus strand of NC_092376.1, from coordinate 187,247,234 downwards.
GACTCTCAAGTCACTTTGCACCTCATTTTTTTGTATTTTCTCTCCATTTAGAAAATAGTGAACCATTTAATTTCTTCTACCAAAGTGCATGACCATAAACTTTATGACACAGAATTCCACCTGCCATTTCTTTGGCCATTCTCCTAATCTGTCTAAGTCCTTCCGTAGTCTCTTTACTTCATCAAAACTACCTGCCCCTCCACCTATCTTCATACTGTCTGAAAACTTTGCAACAAAACCATCAATTCCATCATCCAAATCATTGACATATAACATAAGAAGAATCAGTCCCAACACAGACCCCTGTGGAACTCCACTAGTCATCAGCAGCCAGTCAGAAGAGTCCTCCTTTATTCCCACGTTTTGCCACCTGCCAATCAGTCATTGCTTTATCCATGCTAGAATCTTTCCTGTAATACCATGGACCCATAACTTGTTAAGCAACTTCATGTGTGGCACCTTGTCAAAGGCCTTTTGAAAATCAAAATACACAATATCAACCATTTTTCCTCTGTCTATCTTGCTTATTCAAAGAATTCTAACAGATTTGTCAGTCAAGATTTTTCCCTTGAGGAAACCATGCTGACTATAGCCTATTTTATCATGTGCCTCCGAGTAACCAGAGACCTCACCCTTAATAAGTGACACCAACATCTTCACAACCACTGAGGTCAGACTAACTGGCCTAGAGCCTTCTTTCTTCTGCCTCTCACCCTTCTTGAAGAGTGGAGTGACATTTACAATTTAGCAGTCTTCTGGAACCAATCCAGAATCTTGTGATTCTTGAAGATCATTGCTAATGCCTCTACAATCTCTTCAGCCACCTCTTTCAAAACTCTGGAGTATACACCATCTGGACCAGGTGACCTATGTACCTTCAGACCTATTAGTTTCCCAAGAACCTTCTCCCTAGTTATGGTAACTTCACACACTTCAATCCCCCTGACACCTGGAATTTCCACCATACAGCTAGTGTCTTTCACTGTGAAGAATGATGCAAAATACTTACTCAGTTCATCCGTCACTTTGTTGTCCTCCAGTACTACCTCTCAAGCGTTGTTTTCCAGAGGTCCAATATCCATTCTTGCCTCTCTTTTAAACTTTATGTATCTGAAGAAACTTTTGATATCCACTTTATTATTTGGCTACCTTGCTTTCATATTCCATCTTTACTTTCTTAATGACTTTTTAAATTGCTTTCTGTTGGTTTTTAAAAGCTTCCCAATCCTCTAACTTCGTACTAGTTTGTACTGTATTATATGCCCTCTCTTTGGCTTTTATGTTGGCTTTGACTTCTCTTGTTAACCACAGCTGTGTTATCTTTCCTTTAGAATATTTCTTCCTCTTTGGTCTGTATATATCCTGTGTCTTTCAAATTGCTTCCAGAAATTTCAGCCGTTGCTGCTCTGCTGTTGTTCCGGCCAGTGTTCTTTTCCAATCAATTCTGGCTAACTCCTCTCTCATGGCTCTGTAATTCCCCCTACTCCACTGACTCAGAAATGATACTCTACCTTACAATAATTGCAAGCCAGATCCAGTCAGGGTCCTACAAATTATATTATGACTGATTCATTGTTACAGATAGGACAATCCATGATAACCATCCGGATATAATAATACAGGATAAACTTACTTAGTAGATATAGCCATTCCAAACACATATACCATACAAATATCAATTAGTGGAAAACACCAGATATATGCTGAATTAAAAGAGGAAATTGAAAGACTATGGAATATGAACAGGGTATACAGTGCCCAAAAAATGTATTCACACCCCTTAGAAGTTTTCATGTTTCATTGTTTTACAACTTTGTATTACAGTGGATTTAATTATTTTACAACACTGATCAACAGAAAAGCACTCTTTCATGTCAAAGTGAAAACAGATCTCTACAGTGATCTAAATTAATTACAAATATAAAACAGAAAATAATTGATTGCTTAAGTATTCACCCCTTTTAATATGTCACACTAAATCATCACTAGTGTAGCTAATTGGTTTTAGAAGTCACAAGTTATTTAAATGGAGATCATTGTGTGCAGTCAAGGTGTTTCAGCTGATTGTAGTAAAAAAACACCTGTATCTAGAAGGTCCAACTGCTGGAAAATTCGTATCCTGGTAAAAACTACATAAACAAGAAAAAGAAAACTCCAAGCAACTCCACAAAAGGTTATTGAAAGCACAAGTCAGGAGACAGAGGCAAGAAAATTTCCAAGTCACCAAATATCCCTTGGAGGGCAATTAAGTCAATCATCAAGAAATGGAAAGAATCTGGCCCAGCTGTAAATCTGCCTGGAACAGGCAGTTCTCAAATACTGAGTGAGCATACAAGAAGGAGACTAGTGAGGGAAGCCAGCAAGAGACCTAAGACAACTTAGGAGGTGTTGCAAGCTTCAGTGGCTGAGATGGGAGAAATTGCGCATACAACTGTTGCCTGGGTGCTCCAACATTCCGTTTGCCTTCTTAATAACCTGTTGTACCTGCAAGCCAACTTTTCGCAATTCATGAACAAGCACTCCCAAGTCCCTCTGCACAACAGCATTCTGCAATCTTTCACCATTTAAATAATAATCTGCTCTTCTGTTATTCCTTCCAAAGTGGATGATCTCGCGTTTACCAATGTTGTATTCCATCTGTGAGACCTTGGCCCACTCACTTAACCTATCTATATCCCTCTGCAGACTCTCTACATCCTCGGTACAATTTGCTTTCCCATTCAGGTTTGTGTCATTAGCAAATTTTGCTACGCTACACTCAGTCCCCTCTTCCAAATCATCAATGTAAATAGTAAACAGCTGCGGGCCCAGCATCGACCCCTGCGGCACCCCACTCACCACTGACTGCCAACCGGAGAAACACCCATTTATACCAACTCTCTGCCTTTTATTGGTTAACCAATCCGTCGTCCATGCCAATACACTTCCTCCGACTCCATGCATCTATATCTTATTTATAAGTCTTTTGTGCAGCATCTTATTGAACACTTTCTGGAAATCCAAGTATACGACATCCACCTGTTCCCCTCTATCCACTGCACTCATTATGTCCTCAAAGAACTCCAGTAAGTTTGTCAAACAGGACCTGCCCTTTCTGAATCCATGCTGTGTCTTTCTAATGGAACCACTCCTTTCTAAATGTTTCGCTATTTCTTCCTTAATGACAGCTTCAAGCATTTTCCCGACTACAGATGTTAACTAACTGGCTTATAGTTGCCTGTCTTTTGCCTACATCCTTTTTTAAAAAGTGACGTGACATTTGCTGTCTTCTAATCCGCCGGGACCTGCCCAGAGTCCAGGGTGTTTTGATAAATGATTACCAACACGTCTACTATAACCTTTGCCAATTCCTTCAGCACCCTGGGATGCATCCCATTAGGGATCAATTTTTATGCGTCGATTTTTATTGCAACAAGCACAAAAACAGACCGGGCACTATGACCCAGGAAGAGAACCCATTCAGTCACATACAGACAGGGGAGGTGATTATTACACACCCCGGTTACAGTCAGGATGACCCACAAATACACATGCCAATAACTGTGTAACCCAAGCAAAAGTATAACAATAAATGAACTTGAACATCCTACCATAATACCACAAAAGCATTTTAACACAAGAACAATAAATAGTGCTGGTCATTAGGAATGCTGGGGCAGGCTGTCGACTGCAACCGCCTCCCCCCCCATGAGAACCAAAATAATGTAAGAATCATTTACACCAATTCAGGCTTCCTGAGGGCCTCAGCACCTTTCTCCCTTACCACCACCCCTCCCAGCTTCTAACACTCATCTACATACTAGGAATAAATTATAATGGAGTACTAGGCCTACCATCACCGTTGGGATGTTGGAGGAAATTGAGCAACCTTCATATCGATACAAGGCATCAGAAGTTGGGAATGAACGCTGGTCACTGTTCTATCTTGCGGTTGTGAGGCAGCAGATCTACTCATTCCACCACACTGCCACCCCTATGTTATTTTAATATTGCTGCTTCTTATTTGAGTTTCTGCCTTAGTAATAAATGTACATATTGAAAACCCACCAAGAAATTCCACTGTGTTATGCAACTGATTCAAGTAGATAAATCTGCACAATGTTCCATTTACCCCTTAGGTCAGGAACAGATGGCTCTCTGCTGGCAACAAGATTTAACCAATATGCATTGTAGTTATGCTTCTGAGTGTCAAAGGCTGAATCTAGTGCTCCAGACAGAGCTCACCTGCAGCTTGTGCTTCTGTGAAGAACCTTCTGCTTCAGCATGTTCAGTTGTCTCAGACTTTGCACATAAGTGATCCAATTCAGGACTCTGAGATGGGTTCCACTCTTAACTTTGTGGCTCTGCTGCAGGCCTCACCTTTGACCCCAGTGCACAGCACTGGATATGTTGAGCAGGAAGAACCAGTTAGTTTTTGTCAAGTCCCATTCACTTACTGAGTCTGTTGGGGAAAAAAAAAGGTAAGTGAATGCAAGTGGAAAACTTTTTAAGCTTTTGTTTAGTATTGTTTGATTTTAAAGTTTTTTTAAATTTTTTTCAACAATTTTTTGCGTGTTTAAAATTCAACAAATTCAAGTTTATTGTCATTTTACTGTATATAGATATGATATAACCAAATGAAACACCTTTCCTCGAATCTTAGTACACCACAAAACATATATCACACACAGCACATAAAGCAAAATGGTACCATCATTAAGTTAAAATACAATTCAAATATGCATGTAGCGCGCAACTTAGGTAAACAGTAGACAACTCACAGTCCTAGGTGATGAGACAGACCTTGATGGTGGGTACAGAGAAGTTTCAAAGATTGCCAGCACCTCAGGAGACAGGATATCAAAATTATTGCTGAATGCTTTCTCTTTGAATCCTTCTTCACATCATGGATACTTCTAATCTATAAAGGGTCAACTCATCTGATCCTTCTTATCCTGCTGGAGTTTGTGGAAGGGGAGATGAGAACCAGTGAGGGTGGTGAGTAAAAACAGCCAGATAAACTCTTCACACCACCTCATGAAGGAATAAATGTGCTGAATGGAGAATGTTCATCTTAAGCTCATGATGAGAGAATCAGTTGGAAGTTGTTTCCATTTCCCATTTTATAGACTTGGTTTAAGTTGTAGCCATCAATGGCAAGGTCATACTTACTGGATGAGTCAAAGGCTTATCCCTTAACTATTGTTTTCCCTATCATAATGGTGCTTACACACAACCTTGAGTAGAAAATTCCAGTGACCACACTATATTGGGATGGAGGTCTAAGCAGTAGTTATAACCTGATGAGATTTTATTCATTTTTAATGATTTATCAATACAGGATGGGTAACAAGCTTTTTTGACCCAATGTGTCTACTTCACCCAATTACACCCAAGTCACCGATTAACCTACTAACCCATCATTCTTTGAAATGTGTGATGAAACCGGAGCACCTGGAGGAAACACGTGGTCATAAGGAGAACGTACAAACTCCTTACAGACAGCAGCGGAAATTCAATATGGGCCACTGGCACTGTAATAGCATCACACTAACCACTCCACTACCATGCTTCATTTCAGTCTTATTTTTCACAATGATATAAAAATGGCCTTGTTAAGCTGACACAGTGCATCAGAGAGAAAGTACTGATAGTTTGCTGATGACACAGATTTAGCAGCACCTTATATTAAGCTTTAGCTTGTGATCAATGGGGGAAACTTTCCTCTTTCAACCTAATCAAGATTTTTTTGTGAGAGAATTCCAGAAGGTAAAGTGTATTGACAGCACTGAAATGTATGGATAAATTCTGTGGTAAGCTTTCTCATATCATTTATACCCTGCACAATGGGAACTTGCAGCATTTGGTGTCATTCAAAAATCTATTTACACTTCATTCCGATGCCATGAAATTGAAATTGAACGGATTAGTTTTAATGAAATGCTGAACATCATCACATGGATGTGAGCAAGCCTTTTGGTCTGGACTGTAAGCACTGAATTAGGGGACATTATTAAATACTAACATCCTCAAGCAAGATAAGAGATTAAAGATGTTCATCCATCCTCAACGTCCTCCCATTCACCCACTGCCACTCAATGTTTAATATGTAGGAAAGCTTACCAATGAAGAAGGATCATGTTTTCAATATATTTGTGCCTTGCTGCACTAACTGTAAAGAGGGCAAATATTGTTCAGGAGCCAGATGGTACACAGAGCACTTGCAAAGCATATTAGAATTTATCAATTCATCCATGAGCTTCTTTACTCTTATTAATCCACGAGTCATCTTATACGTCATATACGCAGTGGTCACTTTATTAGGCACACCTCTACACCTGCTCGTTAATACAACTATCTAATCAGCCAGTCATGTGGTAGCATGCAGACATGGTTAAGAGGTTGAGTTGTGGTTCAGAGCAAACAACAGAATGGGAAAAAAAATGTGATCTAAGTGATTTTGACCATGGAATAATTGTTGGTTTCAGACAGAGTGTTTTGGGTATCTCAGAAACTGCTGACGTCCTGGGATTTACATGTGAAAGAGCCTCTAGAGTTTACAGAGAATGGTGAAAACAACAAAAAAAAACCCAGTGAGCAACAGTTCTGTATGTAGATACCTCGATAATAAGAGAGGTCTAAGGAGAAAGGTCAGACTGCTCCAAGCTGACAGTAACTCAAATATCCATGCATTACACAGTGCGGTGAAGAAGAACATCTCTGAATTCACACCATGTTGAAGCTTGAAGTGGATGGGCTACAGCAGCAGAAGACCAAGAGTGTACTCTCGGTGGCCACTTTATTAGGCACAGGAGATACCTTATAAAGTGGCCATTTTATTAGGCACAAGAGATACCTTATAAAGTGGCCATTTTATTAGGCACAGGAGATACCTTATAAAGTGGCTATTTTATTAGGCACAGGAGATACCTTATAAAGTAGCCACTGAGTGTATTGTTTGAAGAGAACTCAGCACATTCCACTTTCTGAAAAGAAAGTATGATTAATATGTTCATAGCCTATCAGGAGATGTGCTGGCAAGTTTTTTTTTAAAGAAAACCTGCGATAGTTTGAAGTTAAGAGATATGTTAATAGTACTTTCTAAAATTCAAATTATCACAGGTTTTCTTAAGGAACTTGCAGCATTGAATTGAATTGACTTTATTTCTTACATCTTTCGCATACATGAGGAGTGAAAATCTTTACGTTATGTCTCCAACTAAATGTGGAATGTGCAATCATAGTAGTTTATAATAATTTATAATAAATAGAACAGTCAATGTAATATAGAGTACATGCAGATCAGTGTGACTTCATTAGTCTGATGGCCTGGTGGAAGAAGCTGTCCTGGAGCCCGTTGGTCCTTGCTTTTACGCTGCGGTACCACTTCCTAGATGATAGCTGCTGGAACATATTGTGGTTGAGATGACTTGGGTCACCAATGATCCTACAGGCCCTTTTTACACACCTGTGCTTGTAAATGTCCTGAATCATGGGAATTTCACAGCTACAGATGCACTGGGCTGTCCGCACCACTCTCTGCAGAGTCCTGCGATTGAGGGAAGTACAGTTCCCATACCAGGCAGTGATGTGGTGATGTGGATGCTGAGGAACTTGAAGTTGTTTACCCTCTCAACCCCAGATCCATTGATGTCAATAGGGGTTAGCCTGTCTCCATTCCTCCTGTAATCTACAACCAGCTCCTTTGTTTTTGTGACATTGAGGGGGAGGTTGTTTTCTTGACACCACTGTGTCAGAGTGATGACTTCTTCCCTGTAGGCCACCTCGTTATTGTTTAATATCTCCTTCTTGTCTTAATGAACATGTTACTTCAATCATTTTACAAAAACGTTATGTCATTTTTCACCAGATTCTCCAATGTATCAACTTTTGGAGTGCTCTCATAAATTGGATAAAGGAATTGATGGTTTTGTCAATAAGTTTGCAGATGATACAAAGGTAGTGGAAGAACAGGCAGTGTTGAGGATTATCCAAATAAAAATAAAATTTAAAAAAAAAAGGTTGAAGGTATGGGTTAAGATGTGGCAGATGGAATATAATGTATGAAAGTGCATGATCATGCACCTTGGCACAAGTTATAAAGCCGTGGACTATTTTCTAAATGGTGTGAAAATTCAAAAATCAGGTACAGATGGACCTCGGATTCCTTGTGTAGGATTCCCTGAAGACTAATTTGCAAGCTGGATCAGTGGTAAGGCAGGCAAATGTCATGTCTTTATAATGCATTTGTCTGACCATATTTGGAATTCTGTGAGCAGTTTTGAGCCCCATATCTAACAAAGGCTGTGATGGCATTGGAGAGGGTTCGGGGGGGGGGGGAATCACAGGAGTAATCCCAGGAATGAAAAGGTTAACATATGATGAGCATTTGATGGCTCTGGGCCTGCATTCACTGCAGTTTAGAAGAATGAGGGGGTGATCTCACTGAAAACCATTGAATATTGAAAGGTCTGGATGGAGTAGATGTGAAGTGGATGTTTCCTACAGTAGAAGAGTCGATGATCAGAGGACACAGCCTCAGAACCAAGAAAGATTCATTTTGAACCAAGATGAGGAAAAAAATTCTTCAACCAGAGGGTGGTGAATCAGTAAAATACAGACGGCTGTGCAGGCCAAGTCACTGGGTATATTTAAGGCAGAGGTTAACAGGTTCTTGATTAATCTGGGTGTCATAAATTGCTAGGAGAAGGCAGGAGAATGGGGTTGAAATGGATGATGGATCAGCCATGATGGAGTGTGGGCCAAATAGTCTAACTTTATTCCTACGTCTTACAATAAAGAAAGTTTTTGATGTTGTGACATCTAAACTTAAATATGTCACATACATATCTAATCCTTCCCTCTCACATAGCACTCAATTTTTCTGTCATTTATGTGCCTACTTAAGAGTCTGTTAAAAGTCTGTAATGTATCTGCCTCTAACACAAATCCTGGTAGTCTGTTCCATGTACATATCACTCTGTGAAACAAACATACCTTTTACATTCCCCCCATGCCTTCCTCCAATCACTTTAAAATTACACCCTGGGAAAAAGTTTCTTCCTGTCTATTCTATCTCTGTCTTGCCGCTGACTGTCCATTCTATCTGTCTTGTTGCTGACTGCAATCACCTACTCTGCAATTGTAGTGCTTGCATCACTTCTTAAGTTAAGCACAACTTATGACAAAGATAGACAAGAAAAAAAAGATGTGTTTTGGGGACAGAAATGAGAAAAATTGATACTGCACAGTAAGGTTCCTCCAACCCACGAGTGCACACTGCCCAATTACACCTCCATGACCAAATAAGCTACAAATCCATACATCTTTGAAATGTGGGATGAAACTGGAGCACCCGGAGAGAAAAAACACAATATCACAGGGAGAAAGTACCAGCACCTTACAGACGGCGGTGGTAATTAAATCCAGGTCTCTGAAGCAATCTGCTTGAGCCTTAGAACTCTGAAGTTCCCGAGAGGTGCAGCATCCAGGACCACAGAGTGAGCCGGTGCAGCAGTATCCAGAGCCAGAAAGAGAACAATTCTAAAGGCAGCAGTTGTTTGACGTACTCAGAGAGACTGAATAAACACAAACAATAAGAACAATTACTGGAGAATATGTCAGAGGAACTCAAAGTGCTGCAGTGTTGTTCTGTTCTGACATATCAGAGTGGGTCTTTACAGTAGAGGAGACTGGGAGACCGTTTAACTGAACACCTACACTCTATCCGCCAGAGAAAGCAAGATCTCCCAGTGGCCACACATTTTAATTTCACATCCCATTCCTATTCTGATATGTCTATCCATGGCCTCCTCTACTGTAAAGATGAAGCCACACTCAGGTTGGAGGAACAACACCTTATATTCTGTCGGGGTAGCCTCCAACCTGATGGCATAAACATTGACTTCTCTAACTTCCATTAATGCCCCACCTCCCCTTCATACCCCATCCGTTATTGCCCATCCTCTGGGCTTCCCCCCTCCCCCTTTCTTTCTCCTTGGGCCTCCTGTCCCATGATCATCTCATATCCCTTTTGCCAATCAACTGTCCAGCTCTTGGCTCCATCCCTCCCCCTCCTGTCTTCTCCTATCATTTTGGATTTCCCCCTCCCCCTCCCACTTTCAAATCTCTTACCAGCTCTTCTTTCAGTTAGTCCTGACGAAGGGTCTCGGCCCGAAACGTCGACTGTACCTCTTCCTATAGATTCTGCCTGGCCTGCTGCGTTCATCAGCAACTTTTATGTGTGTTACTCTCTAACCAACTACTTCTCAAAGTAGTACCTAAGTATGTATGTCAACAAAGCACTAACTTCCATGTTTCATCTGGACAACTGACTAACCAAACTTAAACTTGATATAAAGCTAAATGGCAAACAGCAACCCAATGATCCACACTCAAAGTACTTTGGAGTCACACTAGATTGAACTCTCTTATACAAGAGCCACCTTCGAAATGTTGCAAAGCAACTAAAATCAAGAATAGCCATGAGCAGGAAGATAGCATGAACCAAATGGGATGCTAACCAGTTAATCCTATGAGCATCTAGCAAAGCACAATATTTCTTAGTCGCTGAACATTGTGCACCCACCTGGGAGAGAAGTACTCAAGCAAACAACATCATTACACAGCTCCATACCTCTGTGAGAATAATGTCAGGTGCCCTAAAATCCACACCTGTCCAATGGCTCCCAACAATGAGCGGAGTAGCATCCCAAGAGGTCCGTAGAAGAGCAGCTTACGCAAAATTCTACAAGCATATCCAAGTTATGCCCAACAACATTCCAGTTTGTAAACTTATCAAAAATGCTCCTCCAAGTTCCTGACTAAAATCCCGAAAACCTTTTGACAACTTGAAAAAGTCCAGCTCCTATGACAAACACACTGAATGCCAGCTCCTGTGATGAACACTGGCACAGCAACACCTGGTGATCCTGATGATTTCAGTTATTGAACATGTTGGCCAAAGCTGCTTTGAAACTACTGGAGTTTTGGGAGCAAAAATGCCATCGCTTCATTTTTACAAGCTGAGGTCCAATTCGCTCTGCAGGAAATCACTGCCGTTGACAATTCTATTGTGTGGAAACACTGCTCAGCAACTCCACGACTGTGAGAGTGGTGAGTCTGCTTGAACATCATGATAAATACTGATCACTGAAACTCACCTTTTACAGCGTTTTGGTCTATTGGAGTCTGAGCACGCCAAACAGTTGCTCTCCTTGCCTGGCCTTGGCGATGTTAAACCATTGGAGCTAATGGACCACATGCTGTCTCTCCTGGGAAATTACCATACTTATTTTTTTTTTTTTATATAATAAGTACTCTTCATGCAGCAAATGCCTGAGAAGATCGCAGAGCCCTTGCTAATGTATGCATGAAGGATTAAAGGGAATTTGCTAAAATGATTGATAGTCTAACCTCAGCTAGGCAGCTCGGCATCATTCCTCCTCCTATCTCTACCTCAATAAGCTCAGTCAGCAAAGCCCCTAACATGAGGACACCCGCGTCTGTGAAACAAACATCCTAGCTAAAGTAGAGTGACCTCTGCTTGGTGCAGACTTCCTGTACGCCCAAGGACTGTTAGTCGTTCTTAGGAATTGTCGGCTTGTGGATGTCAAGGACTTTGGGTTGTTAGCCTGCTCCCCTAGTAAGTTCCCCACAATGACTGTCAAAGCACATGCACCACTGCATGTGAGTTTACTCAACCTCTGGGTAAATTCCCAGACTTCACCAAGCCCATATTCTCCACTACAGTCAAAAAAACATGAAGTTGAGAACCATATTCCCACAACTGGCCTGCGAGTCCATGTCCCAGAAAAGCTGGCAACCACAAAGGCTAAGTTTGCCAATATGGAAAGACTCAGCATTATATGCCAGTCAAATAGCTCCTGGTCTCACCCCTCCATATGGTCCCAAGGTCCAATGGTCATTGCTGCACATTCAAGACTTTTCAGCATGTTTATCCAGAAAGTTAATTTTTTCCAAAGTCAATTTATTTAGGAGCTACCATCAGAGGACATTCCCAAAATAGCTGTGATAACCCATTTGATTTTTTGAGTTTCTGTGTATGCAATTTGGACTGAAAAATGCAGCACAGACTTTCCAACAGCTGATGGAATCTGTACTGAAAAACTTAGATTTTCTTTTTGTTTACCTGGATGACATATCTGTCACCATTGCATCCAAATCTGAACACTTATTTCATCTCTGCACACTTTTCAAGCACCTAAGCCAGCACGTGTCGATTATTAGCCCTGCTAATGGCCATTTTAGCTGTCAACTGTTGATTTTCTTGGCCATTGCATCTCTGCAGAAGATGCAAAACCCCTCCCATCAAAATTAGCCACTATGATGGACTTCCCACCACCAGACACTACAAAAGAAAAAACTACAGCAGTTTTTAGGTATGGTAAATTTCTACCAATGCTTTATTCCATGAGCTGCTGAACTTATAGTGCTCTTAGGGGTATTATAGCAATACCCCTAAGCAAGTAACAGGAATTCTGCAGATGCTGGAAATTCAAACAACACACATCAAAGTTGCTGGTGAACGCAGCAGGCCAGGCAGCATCTCTAGGAAGAGGTACAGTCGACGTCTCGGCCTGAAACGTTGACTGTACCTCTTCCTAGAGATGCTGCCTGGCCTGCTGCGTTCACCAGCAACTTTGATGTGTGTTACCCCTAAGCAATTGCTTAACTGGTCAGCGAACATGATCAGGGCATTTGATGATACCAAAATAGCTCCTTTTAATTTGACCCTTCCAGATGCACCCATTCCCTAGTGCACCCATAGCCATTACTACTGACACCTCAGACTATGCCATGCACAAAGAGTTGGTTGGAAGCGTGTGCCAGCCACTCACCTTCTTCAGCAGGCTCCGTCCCCCCAGAAGGAAGCACAACACTCTTGGGTTCCTGTTGACCTATGTTCCACATTGTTTGTTTTTGTCCGCCATAGTGCACATCCCCTTACGCCCCCTTACAATGGCCCATTCCATGTTTTGGAACAGTGAGAAAAGACTTTTGTCATACAAAACAGGGGTAAACCTGGATATATTTCAGTAGATCACCTTAAACTGGCCCACCAAGATTTGGATCACACCATGATCATCAGCATGTCAAAGTACCTCTGGTCCAGCTACTGGTATCTGCTGTTCCTCCACCCATGGAACACAGGACCCGAGTCCGAGCTCTAGACAGGCTCATAATGCTGATGATAGTGAATTGTCCGGGGGAGGGGGGAATGCGCTGTGCAGGGTAATATAACAAGGAAAAATGTGCGTAATTCACAACCACTAACATTGAGTTGGGGTTTCACTTTAAGAAGGTGGTCTGACAAAATGATGTCATTATTTAATATTTTTAGCGTGCTTTAGTGTTTAGGTTTTGGAGTTCAATAAAATGTGTTACCAAAGATACCAATAGTTTCTTCAAATACATAAAGTGTACAAGAAGGGTGAGAGTGGATATTGGACTGCTGTAAAACAATGCTGGAGAGATAGTATTGGAGCAACGAAATGGCTGATGAACTGAATAAGTGTTTTGCATCAGCCTTCATGGTGGAAGGCACTAGCAATATGGAGTAAGTGGTCATGAAGTGTGTGAAGTTACCATAACTAGAGGGAATGTTCTTGGGAAATTGAAAGATCAGAAGGTAGGCAAGTCACCTGGACCATGTGTTTTGACCATGACAGGAAACCAGTGCAGGAGAGTTTTTAAACTGGAAAAGCCATTTCCACTTTCTTGACCTTGGAAGTCCTGGTCCAGTGATACAAGTAGTTTGCTTCCTTGGTTGCAGTGGATGACCATGACTTCTTCTACGCCTCATCATGCCCTTTGCTCACCACAAAACATTGCAAAACCGCCTTCCTGGCCTCATCCTGATCTCAGTTTTGATCTCACTTGTTCAGCTCGCTGGGACAGACTTCACATGCAAGGACAGGCATGTCCCTATCTCACCAGGTTGAGGTGGCCAGCTACATAGAACCATAAAAACTACAGCACAGAAACAGGCCTTTTGGCCCTTCTTGGCTGTGCTGAACCATTTTCTGCCTAGTCTCACTGACCTGCACACAGACCATATCCCTCCATATACCTCCCATCCATGTATCTGTCCAATTTATTCTTAAATGTTAAAAAAGAACCCGCATTCACCACCTCGTCTGGCAGCTCATTCCATACTCCCACCACTCTCTGTGTGAAGAAGCTTCCCCTCAATGTTCCCTTTAAACTCCCCCCCCCCCCACCCTTAACCCATGTCCTTTGGTTTTTTTTCTCCCCTTGCCTCAGTGGAAAAAGCCTGCTTGCATTCACTCTATCTATACCCATCATAATTTTATATACCTCTGTCAAATCTCCCCTCATTCTTCTATGCTCCAGGGACACACACTCTTGTGGTTTAGCCCTCCTGTTGAATCAATGTACAGGGGTTTGGCTGCTGTTGCATACAAACAGCAATTTGGTCCACAGGTGAGAAATCAAAGTTTTACAGCATTGTTTAATTCATATTCTGGAGAATTTGTAAATGGTTTTGAGCAGATTCTACAGAACATATTAAACACACAAATTCTTTCATTCAATGGTGATGGCATTGATACATGGGGGAAGTATTTCATTCAGAATAAGCACAAGCATTACTGTAGGACATATACAACCAACCTAATTGGTGCTTAATGATGGGTACGCTTGCCCCTTCTCCTTCTGCAGAAAGTTACATTCACCACATTTATGTTCCTTTAATTCTGTTTAACTCTAAAATAGAGACAAATAGTATTTTGGTATTGGTATTGATGTTCAGACCAAACAACAGAATGGGGAAGAAATATGGTCTGGGTGGAGTGATTGTTGGTCATTCTTGGGAATTTCACGCACACAGTCTCTGGAGTTTACAGAGGCTGGTACAAAAAACAAAATAAGAACATCTAGTGAGTGGAAGTTCTGTGGGCAAAAAGCCTTGTTGGTGAGAGAGGTCAGAGGGGAACAGTAACTCAAATAACCATACATGCAGAAGACCATCACACAACATATCGAACCTTAAAGTGAATGAGCTACTGCAGCAGAAGACCATGAACATACGCTCAGTAACTACGTCATTAGGTACAGGGGTTCCTAATAAAGTAGCCACTGAGTGTATGCTTTAGAAATACTCTGTCAGAATTACACTACTGTCACTAGCTGCTCAAAGAGAATGAAAAATTAAGACAAAATAAAGATCTTGTACTAAACAAATGACTTGTACTTTAAACATCAAATCCCTTTAAGTACAACGACATGACAAGTACATTGATTCTCACACATGTTGCTTTGGACTGCGGTGTGGACAACAATTTTTTTTGAAAATGTTGCTTACACGGAAATCTTTTTTGTTTATGATTGTGACAAAGGCCTGTCACTGACTACGGACGGCACATGGTGCACTCGGTAAAACACTTATCCCCAGCAGTATTAGTGACTGGCTCTGAACCAGAGCTGCTGCATGGAGCTGTCTCAGATAGAGGCAGCAGCAACCTGCACAGGTGTGCTGATGGTGGAGGATACCATCTTTAATTGGATAATTGAGTTAATTAGCTTTTGGTTGGTCTAGGAGGAGGGGCTTAGCGGTTCATAGCCTCAGGTTACCAAGGCTTTGGAGTAAGTTTTCTTTTGTGTTTAGTCTGAAGGTGGCTATATATTGTTTTTTCCAGTTTTTGTCTTGTTTTGAGGTAAATAAAAGCGCCTCAATCTAGTTTTGTGACTCAAGCCATCTTGTTATTTTTCTTAAACAATTGACCCACAGTTTTTTGTGACAATGATACACCACTTGAAGCTGAACATAAACGTCAGATTTCTTGTATCATGTAAGAATTCAGAGAAACAAGAAATTAATTTTTATTGAATATAATGCACTTAATTGCATAATAATGCTGATACTTTGCAATAGTTCAACTAAGCTAAAATGTTTTATTGATGACTTTCATTTGTACTCAGTGTCGGAGGCTTCTCACTTAAGTGTCCAGCAATAATCAGCCAGCATTGATGGATTCCAGTTGCCCTGATACTATTTTTCCATGGCTGCAAAGCCCTGGTGAAACCTTTTACCGTGCTCATTACTGACAGCGTCATGATTTGTAGGAGAAGTCTAAATGGGAATACAGAAAAGTAATCACGTGGCATGTTGCATTTCAGGGGTTTGTATGCTTGAAGCATGTTGTCAACCAGCTGCATGTAGTTTGGTGCTCTGTAGATGCCAAGAAAATTCTCAACAACATCCTTGAATGCCTTCCCTGTGATCTTCTCCAGTCCCACTAGAAGCTGTTCGAATTGTCTGTCATTGGCGATCTGTTTGATTTGCTCACCAACAAAAATGTCTTCCTTAATCTTGACATCAATTATTGTCGGAAACATCTGCCTCAAATAACAAATCCTTCACGGAAAATTATAGCCTTTATAAAACCTGTCCTGCCCTGCAGCATCCATCCTGCCTAAGCATGCCCAGGCGTACCTGGACAAGACAGAAAGCTTTTCAACTTACATTATTGGCAACATTATAATAGACTTGAATTATGAATTGAAATAACACAAATATAGTTGATATCAAAAATTGATGTGTGATAGAGAAATTTCATGTTGATTTTCATGATCAGCAGCCAAAAGTCCATAGGATACACCTAAAAGTACTCAGGAAGCAAACTCTTTGTTGTCAAGTGTTATCATTCACTTCATGGATGTTAGCCAAGAAAACCTGACTGCATTTATGTCTAATATTCATATGAAGGTTAATGGAATTACATGCATATGGAAGAAGAAATGTTAGGCATTACTTTTTAAAGTGAAGAATTTTTGACAGTTTATTTTAGGGAGATCTCTTAACTGAGTCACAAATTAGAAACTGCTATTAGCCTTTCTAGATGCAGATTCAGTGATTTCAGTCATGATAACTGCCAGACTGTGGAAATGGGTGATTTTATAGAAAAAGTACAGAAAAGTCTTTTAAACAAAATGCTAATGCTGACCTTTCATCCAAACTACCACACAAAGATTCAAGTGTGGGTGGTGACAACCTGTGGGTGATAATCTTCCAGAAGCTGCTATACAAATCAGTGAGGCAACATGGTAAAGAAACTATTCTGACAGCAGTTTGAAAGCGAACTCTTAAAGGCTGTACCAGCTCAGATCAATATTCAAACATGGATGTGCATTCATTTTGTTACAGAAGGTATGAATAATCTGATTGTTAGCGATGAGCCAAATGGGGACTTGGAAAAGTAATTTCCAAGGTCATATGAAGGAAATACAGTCCAGAATTGCAAATGTGAAGACTGTTAAAAACAATTGGAAAAATCTGCAGAGGATTGTAAACTCAACTAGCTCCATCATGGACATCCATCTCCCCGACATCAATGACATCTTCTAAAGGTGTTATCTCAAGCAGGCCACATCCAGCAACAAGGAGCATATCCACCTAGGACATAAGCATAAGAGATTCTGCAGATGCTGGAGATCCAGAGCAACACAAAGAACATGGAGGAGGAACTCAGCATGTCAGTAGAATCTATGGAGGGGAAAGGAGGCTGAGGCCCTTTATTAGGGTCCAGGACAGGCCCTCGTCTCATTACTATCATCAGGGCAGAAGTACAAGAGCATGAAGACCCACACT
Source organism: Mobula birostris (assembly GCF_030028105.1). Taxonomy (NCBI): domain Eukaryota; kingdom Metazoa; phylum Chordata; class Chondrichthyes; order Myliobatiformes; family Myliobatidae; genus Mobula; species Mobula birostris. Next base: position 187,229,623 of record NC_092376.1, on the reverse strand, counting down.
CCACCTTTTAGGAACAGCTTTTTCCCTTCTACCATAAGATCTCTGAATTGTCCACAAACCCATGAACACAACTTCACTCTTTTTTTTGCACTATATTTTTTATATTTCTTGTAACATATTAATAATAGTGCATTGCACAATAATGCTGTAACAAAACAAGTTTCACAGCATATGTCAGTGATAATAAATATGATTATGAATCTGATTCTCTGAAGCTGCATATTCTGTCCAGATGTTTTTAAAGGTGTGGACTCAACATTTACACTGTCATAATGATGCACCTTCAATTACTCCAAAAGACTGAAGTAGAGTAAACACTGAAAGACTTTTATTCGCAGTGAAATATGACTTCCACCATGCTGAGTATCTGCCCCTGGACTGAAGAGGAGGAGCAATGGCGAAATCACCTTTATTCAGGGGTCTGTGGGAGGAGCCCCAGGAGCAGTCAGCAGAGGGGCGTGTCCAGACAGGTAACCTAGTTACAACATATATATATGGTTTACCACATTCACCCCTCCTTTTCTTAAAAGAGTCCCGCGGGGTGAAGTGACTGACAATATTTAAAACAAGTATACTTACAGGTCAAGTCGATCAGGTGGTCAAGTCCGTCGCTGTGATCTACATAGCACCAGCGGTGATTGCACCGGCAATGGCGGTTGTGCTGGCTCCGGCCTGACTTCAGGTGCCAGCACGTTAGGCGTTGGTAATCCCTCGTGCATGTGCATCGTGCCCGGTATGGGAGTGTCGTGTGGTGTCTGTGTAGGGCTTGGAGTGCGTGGTGTCTCGTGGATATATATATATATATATGTGGATACGGGGTTAATAGTCACCACGGAGTGTTCAGGGTAGGGGCCCGGTGCTCCTGCGGGTGCCAGGTCGCGGATGGAGACCGTGTCCTCCCGCCTATCAGGTAAAATCACATAGGCATACTGGGGGTTCGCATGAAGTAAGTGAACCCTCTCGACCCTCGGAGAGTATTTATTGCTCCTCGCATGTTTCCGGAGCAGCACTGGCCCCGGGGACATCAGCCAAGTTGGTAGGGTGGTCGCCGTGGTCGACTTTCTGGGAAAAGAAAAGAGCCGCTCATGAGGGGTGGCATTGGTGGCCGTGCATAACAGGGAGTGGATGGAGTGAAGTGCCTCAGGAATGACCTCCTGCCAGCGGGAGACTGGCAGTCCCTTTGACCTGAGGGCTAAGTGTGTGGCTTTCCACACCGTGCCATTCTCCTTCTCCACCTGTCCATTTCCCCAGGGATGATAGCTCGTGGTCCTACTAGTTGCAATTCCCCTAGCCAGTAAGTATTGGCACAGCTCGTCACTCAGAAATGAGGACCCTCTGTCACTGTGGATATAGCATGGTTATCCAAACAGAGTGAAGAGCTTGTGCAGGGCTTTTATAACTGACGTGGTAGTGGTATTGGGGCAGGGGATGGCGAAGGGGAACCGTGAGTACTTATCGATAAAGTTAAGAAAGTACACATTGCTGTTGGTGGAGGGAAGGGAGCCCTTAAAGTCAACACTCAGTCGCTCAAAAGGGCGGGTGGCCTTGATTAGTTGTGCCTTTTCGGGTCGGTAGAAGTGCGGTTTGCAGTCTGCGCAGATTTGGCAGTCCCTGGTCATCGTCCTGATCTCCTCAAGGGAGTAAGGCAGGTTCCGGGTTTTCACCAAGTGGAAAAGCTGAGTGACCCCCAGGTGGCAAAGATCTACGTGTAGGGCGTATAGCCGGTCAATCTGCGCGCTGGCGCACGTTCCCTGGGATAGGGCATCAGAGGGCTCGTTGAGCTTCCCAGGCCTGTACATGATGTCATAGTTGAAGGTGGAGAGTTCGATTCTCCACCTCAGAACTTTATCATTTTTGATTTTGCCCCGCTGTTGGTAACTAAACATGAATGCGACAGAGCGCTGGTCAGTTAGCAGGGTGAACTTTTTGCCGGCGAGATAGTGCCTCCAGTGCCTAATAGCTTCCACTATGGCTTGGACCTCTTTCTCCACCGCAGAGTGCCGAATTTCAGGGCCTTGAAGGGTACGGGAGAAGAACGCCACCGGACTTTCCGTTGAGGGTAGCAGCCAGTGCGAAGTCGGAGACGTCACTCTCTACTTGGAAGGGAATGGACTCATCCACCATATGCATTGTTGCTTTGGCAATGTCCCCTTTTATGTGGCTGAAGGCCACGTGGGCCTCGGCTGAGAGGGGAAATGTGGTGGACTTGACCAGGTGGCGGGCCTTGTCTGTGTAGTTAGAGACTCATTGGGCGTAATATGAAAAGAAGCCCAGGCACCTTTTGAGGGCTCTGAGGGTGTTGAGAAGGAGGAGTTCCAACAGGGGGCGCATACGGTCGGGGTCAGGGCCAATGACTCCATTCTCCACGACACACCCAAGGATAGCAAGTTGGGTGGTTCCGAACACACACTTGTCCTTGTTATAGGTGAGATTGAAAGCTTTGGCCGCCTGGAGAAATTTTTGGAGGTTGTTGTCGTGATCCTGCTGGTCGTGACTGCAGATGGTGATGTTATCCAGATATGAGAACGTGGCCTTTAGTTGGCACTGGTCCACCATCCGGTCCATTGCCCTCTGGAAGACAGATACACCATTCGTGACACCGAAGGGGATGCGCAGGAATTGATAAAGCCTGCCGTCCGCCTCGAAGGCAGTGTAAGGGCTGTCCTCCTGGTGGGTGGGGAGCTGATGGTAAGTGGATTTTAGGTCTATGGTCGAGTACATCTTGTACTATGCTATCTGATTGACAATATCCGCGATGCGGGGTAGAGGGTACGCGTCGAGCTGTGTGAACCTATTGATGGTCTGGCTATAGTCCACAACCATCCTATTCTTCTCCCCGTTCCGAACAACGACCACCTGCGCCCTCCAAGGACTTGTGCTTGCCTCAATGACCCCCTCCCTGAGCAGCCGCTGCACCTCCGACTTAATGAAAGCTCTGTCCCCCGCGCTGCACCTCCTGCTTTTAGTTGCCACAGGTTTACAGTCAGGGGTCAGGCTGGCGAACAGCGGTGGGGGAGGGATCCTGAGGGTGGAGAGGCCGCAAGTGGTGTCGGTAGTGTGGCAGTTGGCATGATGTTGGGTGGGATGCGCGGGTTGGTGTGTGTGTGTGGTCAGTAGCGGGGTATGTGACGTATTCCTACAAAACTGGGGATTTGCCACAGTGATTGGTGGGAGGGGCCCATCATACTCCATTGTCACGCTTTTCAGGTGGCTCTGGAAGTCGAGCCCCAATAGCACAGGGGCACACAGTTGAGACATGACCAGTAACGTAAAGTCTTGATATTCTGTGCCCTGCACCACTAGCATCGCTACACAAACCCCCCCCCCCCCCGCCCCGGATGTCTGTTGTATGCGAGCTGGAAGCCATAGCGACCCTCTGACTTACCGGCTGTATCGCGAGTCTGCAATGCTGCACCGTGTCCGGGTGGATAAAACTCTCCGTGCTGCCTGTGTCAAACAGGCAGCTTGTCCTGCGCCCCTCTACCAGGATGTCCATCATTGATCTTGCGAGCTGGTGGGGAGCGCTTTGGTCGAGGGTCACGGAGGCCAGGGTTGAGTCGCTGCCTTGGTCCGGCATGGTGGGGTCCCCTGTGAGCACCTGTTGATCATAGGCGGTGGGAGGTGGTGCCGACCAAAATAGCCGCCCCATATCTCGCACGTGGTGGCGGCGTACAGGGAAGATGGCGGCAGGCAAGATAGCGACCCCCATGTCTCATACGTGGTGGTGGCATGCAAGGAAGATGGCGACCCCCATGTCTCACACGCGGCGCTGCTCGATCCTGCTCGCGGTTTGGACTTACAGACCTTGGCGAAGTGGCCCTTCTTTCCGCAGCTGGAGCAGGTAGCTTCTCGGGCCGGGCAGCGTTTCCGGGGGTACTTCGAGTCCGCAGAAGTAACACTTCGTGGACTTGCAACTGGCAGCAGCCGAGGTTGGTTCGCTGGCGGGTTGCGGGGTCTGCGGCGCCCACGAGGCCATCGGGGGATCACGTGCCTGGAGAGCCTCAGTATTGTGCAGAGCAGCTCCAGCGTGTCGGCCAGCTCGATCACTGAACTTAAGGTAAGATCAGCTTTTTCCAACAGCCACTGGTGCACATACACTGACCTGGTCCCCATGACAAAGGCGTCTCTCACTAGGAGCTCTGCATGCTGTCCTACCGTCAGGCCCTGGCAATCACAGTCCTGCACGAGCATCTGTAGTGTCCAGACAAACTCAGCACTTGATTCCCCAGGCTGCTGGTGCCGAGTAGCTAATCGGTACCGCACATAGATGGTGTTTAGCGGCCGCAGGTATTGTCCTTTGAGTGCGTTCATTGCGCCATCGTAGCTCGGCTGGTCTCTGATCATCGAGTTGACCCATGGACTGACCCTGAAAAGGAGAACTCTGTGCTTCGCTGCGGGGTTGGTCGCTTTAATCTCCTCTAGGTACGATTCGAAGCAAGCCATCCAGAGTTCAAAAGTAAACAACGGGAATTCTGCAGGTGCTGGAAATTCAAGCAACACACATCAAAGTTGCTGGTGAACGCAGCAGGCCAGGCAGTATCTCTAGGAAGAGGTGCAGTCAACATTTCAGGCCGAGACCCTTCGTCAGGACTAACTGAAGGAAGAGTGAGTAAGGGATTTGAAAGTAGGAGGGGGAGGGGGAGATCCAAAATGATAGGAGAAGACAGGAGGGGGAGAGATAGAGCCAAGAGCTGAACAGGTGATAGGCAAAAGGGGATATGAGAGGATCATGGGACAGGAGGTCCGGGAAGAAAGACGGGGTGGGGGGGGGGGAGACCCAGAGGATGGGCAAGAGGTATATTCAGAGGGACAGAGGGAGAAAAAGGAGAGTGAGAGAAAGAATGTGTGCATAAAAATAAATAACGGATAGGGTACGAGGGGGAGGTGGGGCATTAGCGGGAGTTAGAGAAGTCGATGTTCATGCCATCAGGTTGGAGGCTACCCAGACGGAATATAAGGTGTTGTTCCTCCAACCTGAGTGTGGCTTCATCTTTACAGTAGAGGAGTTCAAAAGTGTTTCCAGCTTCAGTGTTTGTGGGTTGAGGTCTAACTTGTCGGGTCTCAGTGAACGTTCCATGCTTTAAAATTACTGTGAATAAAATTGATGCATCTTCAATTACTCCAAAAGACTGAAGTAGGGTAAATACTGAAAGGCTTTTATTCGCAGTGAACTATGACTTCCAGCATGCTGAGGTGTCTGCCCCTGGACTGAGGAGGAGGAGCGGGGCAAAATCACCTTTATTCAGGGGTCTGTGGGAGGAACCACAGAGGCAGTCAGCAGAGGGGCATGTCCAGACAGTTAACTCAGTTACAATATATATATATATAGTTTACCACACATAAACACTGAATTAACCAGAAGGGACATCTTTCAGCTGTAGAGGTCTATAGCGTTCTTGTGCAGTGGGTTGAAACTCTGACTAAACACCAAGTTAAACCAGAGCCAATGAAGACATTGAGCGTGTTAACTGTCGGTTTGTGTACGTTGCCAGGGCACACCTCTCCTATCACCACCCAGCCCAGATCCAGACGTTGGGTGAAGGGGGCATTGTGTGGTCCATTAACCTGCTGCCTGACTTAGTGCACCCTAAGAACGTCTCTTCCGAGTAGCAGGAGTATTTCTGCTTCCGGATCCAGTTCTGGGATATGCTTGGCAATGTGGTGGAGTTCAGGTTGGTGTAACACTGCGTTTGGCGTCGGAATCTCGGATCTGTTATTTAAGATCTCATTGCACTCTAAGAGTGGAGGGAGACTGATGACGACTTTGCCATCCAGCGACTCGAGATGGAAGCTTTCTGCCTTCCTGCCATATGTTTCTGCGATGCCAGAGCAAGTTCTGAGGTAGTATGGGAATGGATTACTCTTTATGCTGAACAACTCGAAGAACTCTGGTCTCACTAGTGAGTGGTTGCTCTGGTCATCCAGAATTACATAGGCTTTGATGGCCTTGTCTTTGGTTCCCTTAGGGTATACCTTAGTGAGGCAGATCTTTGAGCATGAACGGTTGGACCGACCTGGACTGCAAACTTCTGTGCAGCCCGAGCTGACAATAGTTGCATCAGAGTGATGCTCTCCCTCCCCGCCATCCTCTTGTGGGAGCGGAGGAGCCTTGGCAGTCTGCGGTGACAGGCCGGGATGCATGGCTCCATCGTGATTAGAGCTGTTACATTCTGAGTACTTTACAGGAACGTACACTCTTTAGCGAGGTGGGAGGTAGAGGAACAGCACTTAAAACATTCTTTTTTCCTTGAGAAGGGCCTTTCTTCTGTCAAAGGGTTTGTTTTGGAAAATTCTGCATTTTTTGAGGAGGTGGGGTTTGTTGTGCAATGGATAATTCTTTCTAGGGTCATTGTTGATTGCAGAGACCGCTTTTATACACTGAGACGGGTTTATTGATGAAAAAATTGTTCAAAATAGGTTTGACTGGGTTGGTGTGAGTTGTGGTGCTGCCTTGATTCATGAAGCTAAGGTCGTTTCACCTCTTCGCCTCCTTGCACATAAACCTACTGAAATACTCAAAGGGAGGGAATCGGCCACCATTCTCTTTCTTGTACTCTGAACCAATAGACACCCACCTTTCCTGCAGCCCAAATGGAAGCTTGTCCACAATTGGTCCAACTCCATGTGAGGTATCCAGATACGTCTGGCCAGTTAAATAGCAGTCTTCTTTATTTAGCACCTTGAATCTCCATGAGTAAATCTCCGAGTTCTCGTAATTTAGTGTGGTCCTTGGCTGACACCCTAGGAAAATTGTCCAGCCTTTGAAATAGCACCCTCTCAATAATTTCAGGGGCTGCATAGCAGTCCTGAATCTCTCCCATGCTTTGTGTAAAGCTAGCTTGGGGTTGTTGACGTACACTGAGCGTATGCATTTCACCTGTTCACTTGATTCCTTTCCCAGTCATAAGGTCCAACTCTTGGATTGCTGTGAGTTGGACTCTGCCGGTGGCACTGGCGAATGAGGAGTATCACGCACGGTAATTTTCAGGCTTATCGTCAAACTGGTACAGTCCTGAATTGACGACGTCTCGTCGCGTTAAATACTGTGCCAAGGGTTCTGCTGCAGGTGGCGTGCTAGCTGGGGAAATATGTTGGGGGACATATGACTGAGCGTGTACGTTCGTGATGGGATTTGATGTTCTGACTTCAGCCTTTGTCTCTAATCTCACCGGATCTGGTAAGTTTGGTGTCGGGAAGTATTCGTAGTCAGCCCTTTCATACTTGAGTTTGTGGCAAGGGTGCAACTGTGAGTTGTCTTCCCCAGGTGGACGCGATGCAACGAAGCTTCCCTGTGATTTCACGAGATGGGACGCCAACAGGCAAGTATGGAGAAGGAGAATGAATTTAAGATTGGACATATTCGCTGGTGCGTTCCAATTTGGCCCTTTCTGAGATAGATTTTCCTGTTTCGTCTAGAACGTGCATTTCTTCAGAGTTTTCCAACACTTGTACTTCCACCGCGGCCACATCAGCTTCTCGTTGTAGTGTCAGCACTTCTAACTTTGTGTCTATCCTTGCCTTTTCCAACTGGTTTTCCGCTTCTCTGGCAGCTTTTTCCATTTTCAGTTTTGCTTCTTGGTTAGCGTATGACGCTCGCACCTTGGCGGCTTCTGCTTTAGCTCTTGCGAGGGCAGCCACACTTGTCGACGTCCTACTGCTCTTGGTGCTGAGTGCAAGTGACTTGATGCTTGATCGCGAAGCCATCGTACCACTTGTCAAAACGTCTAATGATTACGCCTTTTCACTGTAGGGTTCTCGTGCAGTGTGTTGAAACTCTCACTAAACACCAAGTTAAGCCAAAGCCAATGAAGACAGAGTTGTAGTAAGGTTAACCATTTACTGTGCAATCTTCCACATTAACATGGTATGGTGAAAACTGTTGATAAAAAACATACAAATATATACAGTGTCTGTTTCATTCTGGAGACCATGCGTGCTCTCTGCTTTTAGCGAGTGTCTCCAGCCGCCCCGAGTAGCGGGCGAGGAAGGTCCCCATCAAACCATCACTGGGCCCGAGCCCACCCCGCGTTTGAAATTGAAAAGCCGGCACGTGAACCACCCGAACCGTTGCTTCCTTAACAGAAACTGCGTTAATATTTTTACTTCAAATACTTCCATAGGAACTTATGGCGTTGCTTCTATAACGTTTCTTTGTGGGTGGACACAGAGCTCTTCACGATCACGCTGCATGCATGGCACCCACCTTCACACCTTCTCTGAACCGGAGGTTACATAGAAGACGCGGCGAAACTGGAGGTGACGTCAACGCATGCTGCGATATACCATAGATGATGAATTTACCTTTGTTAAACTGTAACATAGTTATCAACAAATTATTTAAAGCGTAGACCCAACAAAGTCAAATAAATTCCTTAAGGGCAACACAAGGTCTATAACAGCATCGTATAACGGAGTCTCCATCAGTTTCTCTCAAGAAGCATTGACAGCCTTCTGTTTTGATTCATGCACAGTCCAGCTGGATTACAGCTCAACATGCAGAATTATTCACAAATGTTGAACACATAATCAAGGAGCTGACTCCTGGAGTGATGGGGCCGTACAGACCCTTCCGACGAACTCATCCATACCAACCATCTAAGCAAGTCCCACTTGTCCACATTTGGCCCATATCCTTCTTAATCTTTCCAAAGTTCAATGTTTAAAGTTCAAGGTAAATTTATTATCAAAGTACATATATGTCACTGTATACGATCATGAGATTCATTTTCTTGCTGGCATTCACAGTAGAGCAGAGAAATACAATATCATCAACCAAGACTGATGAACATCCATTGTGCAAAAGTAGGGAAACTGTGCAAATAATTAATTAACAAATAAATAAATAACATTGAGAGCATGAGCTGTACAGTTCTTGAAAGCGAGTTCATAGTTTGTGGAATCAGTTCAGTGTTGAGGTGAGTGAAGCAATCCACACTGGTTCAGGAACCTGATGGTTGAAGAATAATAACAGTTTCTGACCCTGGTGGTGAGCATTCTAAGGCGTATGTGCATGTTTTTAGAAACATAGAAACATGAAAATAGGTGCAGGAGTAGGCCATTCGGCCCTTCGAGCCTGCACTGCCATTCAGTATGATCATGGCTGATCATCCAACTCAGAAACCTGTACCTGCCTTCTCTCCATACCCCCTGATCCCTTTAGCCACAAGGGCCATATCTAACTCCCCCTTAAATATAGCCAATGAACTGGCCTCAACTGTTTCCTGTGGCAGAGAATTCCACAGATTCACCACTCTCTGTGTGAAGAAGTTTTTCCTAATCTCGGTCCTAAAAGGCTTTCCCCTTATCCTCAAACTGTGACCCCTCGTTCTGGACTTCCCCAACATCGGGAACAGTCTTCCTGCATCTAGCCTGTCCAAACCCTTTAGGATTTTATACCTTTCAATAAGATCCCCCCTCAATCTTCTAAATTCCAACGAGTATAAGCCTAGTCAATCCAGTCTTTCATCATATTAAAGTCCTGCCGTCCCAGGAATCAATCTGGTGAACCTTCTTTGTACTCCCTCTATGGCAAGAATGTCTTTCCTCAGATTAGGGGACCAAAACTGCACACAATACTCCAGGTGTGGTCTCACCAAGGCCTTGTACAACTGCAGTAGTACCTCCCTGCTCCTGTACTCGAATCCTCTCGCTATGAATGCCAGCATACCATTCGCCTTTTTCACCGCCTGCTGTACCTGCATGCCCACTTTCAATGACTGGTGTATAATGACACCCAGGTCTTGTTGCATCTCCCCTTTTCCTAATCAGCAACCATTCAGATAATAATCTACTTTCCTGTTTTTGCTACCAAAGTGGATAACCTTACATTTATCCACATTAAATTGCATCTGCCATGAATTTTCCCACTCACCTAACCTATCCAAGTCACCCTGCATTCTCTTAGCATCCTCCTCACAGCTAACACTGCCGCCCAGCTTTGTGTCATCCGTAAACTTGGAGATGCAGCATTTAATTCCCTCATCTAAGTCATTAATATATATTGTAAACAACTGGGGTCCCAGCACTGAGCCTTGCGGTACCCCACTAATCAGTGCCTGCCATTCTGAAAAGGTCCCGTTTATTCCCACTCTTTGCTTCCTGTCTGCCAACCAATTCTCTATCCACATCAATACCTTACCCCCAATACCGTGTGCTTTAAGTTTGCACACTAATCTCCTGTGTGGGACCTTGTCAAAAGCCTTTTGAAAATCCAAATATACCACATCCACTGGTTCTTCCCTATCCACTCTATTAGTTACATCCTCAAAAAATTCTATGAGATTCATCAGACATGATTTTCTTTTCACAAATCCATACTGACTTTGTCCGATCATTTCACCGCTTTCCAAATGTGCTGTTATCACATCTTTGTGCAAGACTACCTGTATGATTAATCTTCAAAACTCAAAATGTACTTGAGGACCTGGTGTAAGAGAATGGATTTCTGTACATATCTTATCTGAATACTCGATGTGGAATATTTAAATGAAACCTACTTTAAATCCTCCATACAATGCAGACTTGAATTCAAGCAGTTGGCTGGTTTGTACTGAAACGTGACAAACTGTGAAATGACAAGTTTTCCAAGGTTGCTTCATTGAAATGATGGGTTGTCATTGAACTAATTGTCTCTTCAACCATCATACAATGCCACAGTCCACCTCAGTAATCATCTTGACAGAACTGTTGATATTCCACAGATCAGAAATGTATCTGAGTTTATTATTCCCTAGCATAGAGATTCATACAATCACAGAAGAATGGAACAATGTTAATCCCAATGTGATCGCACTGGTTGTCCATTGGAATAATTTATTAGTTCCATCTCCCTGACTTTTCCTTTGAAGGCACACATTTGTTTCTCCTCCATATATTTGTCCAAATCCCTCTTGAAGGCCACAATAGACCCTCTCTTTATCACAGGTAGTGCTTTGTAAGTCAGAGAAGGAGGTACATCAGTGGAAGTCTCCACACCACTAGGTTCAGGAACATTTAATACCCTTCAACCATCAGGCTCCTGAACCAGTGTGGGTAACATAACTCACCTCAATACTGAGCACAACCTGTAGATTCACATTCAAGGACTCTGCATCTCATGATCTCAGTATTACAAATTATTACTATTATGATGATGATTATTTTTTCTTTTTTTGTATTTGCACACTCTTACATATTGGTTGCTTGTCAGACTTGATTTGTGTGTAGTTTTTCCATTGTCTTTGTGTTTCTTTGTTCTTCTGTGAACACTTGCAAGAAATTGAATCCCAGGGTAGAGTATGCTGACATATACATATCCGAATAATAAAAACAACAGGAATTCTGCAGATGCTGGAAATTCAAGCAACACACATCAAAGTTGCTGGTGAATGCAGCAGGCCAGGCAGCATCTGTAGGAAGAGGTGCAGTCGACGTTTCAGGCCGAGACCCTTCGTCAGGACTCACTCTTCCTTCAGTTAGTCCTGACGAAGGGTCTCGGCCTGAAACGTCGACTGCACCTCTTCCTAGAGATGCTGCCTGGCCTGCTGCGTTCACCAGCAACTTTGATGTGTGTTGTCCGAATAATAAACTTACTTTGAACTTTGATGCCTTGACTACTACAGCATAGAAACAGGCCCTTTGGTATAACTTTTCTATGTCAACAATGACGCCCAATAAGCAGATCCCATTTGTCCAATGTCCCTTTAAACCCCTCAGGTCTATTTGAAATCTTTCATCTCTCACTTTAAAGTATTTCCCTCTAGTTTTTAGTTCTTCTTCCCCTCCCAACTACATGCTGCGATAAAAGATTTTCCTTGTGCCACTCGCAATTGCATTCCCCTTTGTTTTCTAGCTGTATCCTCTGGTTCTCGATACACCCACCATGGGAAACAGCTTCCTACTGTTATATAGCAATCCACTCTACGTTATCACCACTCAAAGTGCCTTCCCAGCTTTTATGATTCATACCACTATTGATGATGCCCAGAATTCTATATGCCTTTTTAACCACTTTCTTGACATTGATGCCTCCTTCAATAATTTTTATGCACATGCTTGTCCTAACAAAGTGCAACACCTCATATTTCTCTACATTAAACTTAATCTACTATGTGTCTGTCTATTCAACCATTCTGGCAGTATCCAGCTACAATCTACCACTGGTCCCTTAAGGTTGTTATATCTGGGGGTGGTAATGGGGACAAACTCCCACTACCAATTAAATGCTCCCAATGGTGTGTGTCACAAAAAACCTCTGGCAACCAAATCCAGGTCCTGGCCTTCAAGTGTGGTTGAGTTACTAAACTCAGCAGAGCTGTTTCTACTGAAAGGAAAAGGGGCAAAGGCAGGTTACTGGTGCCTTAAAACAAGTCGCTTCGGGCAGCTGGGTCTCATCAGCCGTGGTTAGCAGCTCAATCAGAAGAGTTAAAGCTCTGAAATTAAACCTTCACTGCCTTGTTCATACCCAGTCATGGAGAAGGCTTCAGGAGTAAATCCAGAAGGAAAAATCCCTAAGGCAGTCTTATGTTGAGTTCAACACTGACTGGTAAATCCTGCAACACTGCAGGTGCCAAATTGTACCAGTTTCTGCTGTTCCTTTGGGTTCCTGAGATGTATGAAGTGAGAGAGCTTGCTACATTGGCAACAGCTCGCTGTCCATATTATACTGCCCAGGTTTGCGTATCTAGACAGCGAGAACACAACAACCAACAGACGCCTGAAACATCCATCTCTGTCCTTTGTGCCAAGTTTTATATAGTCTGAAAATTTTGAAATTGTAGCCTCTGCTCCTCACCTCAGACCTCAGATGACTGAAGAAGTTTGGCATGAGTCCCCAAATCTTAAGAACTTTCTACAGGAGCATGATTGAGAGCATCTTGACTGGCTGCATCACTGCCTGATATGGGAACTGTACTTCCCTCAATCACAGGACCCCGTGGAGAGTGGTGCAGACAGCCCAGCGTTTCTGTAGATGTGAACTTCCCACTATTCAAGACACTTACAGCAACAGGTGCGTAAAAAGAGCCCAGAGGATCATTGGTGACCCAAGTCACCCCAACCACAAATTGTTCCATCTGCTACCATCTGAGAAGTGGTACCGCAGCATAAAAGTCATGTCCAACAGGATCCAGGACAGTTTCTTCCAGCAGGCCATCAGACTGATTAATTCTGAGTGACCAGAAACCAGAAACACATCATAATGTCAACTACAGAGTCACAAACAGCAATGATTATACCTTAAATGGTCATTGTAAATTGTATTTCTATGCTATATTGACTGTCCTGTTGTACACACCATTTATTACACATTACTATAAATTGCACATTCAGATGGCGACGTAATGTAAAGATCTTTACTCCTCATGTATGTGAAGGATGTAAGAAACAAAGTCAATTGAATTCAATTCTGTGCCTCAAACTCTAGGCTATTAATATAGGTTAAAGAGACAAAAATGGCCATAATGCCGATCATTCGGTAATGCCACTGTTCACTTTCCACCAGTTAGAAGTCCATTAATGTTAACTAGCCAGCTTTGAAACCAAGGTATCAACGTCCATCCCAAACAAAGTGTATTAACTTTGCTTATGAAACTGTTATGCAGCACAGTAGCTTGGTGGTTCACAAAACATTTCACAATTCCAGCAGCCTGGGTTCAACTCCTGCCTGGAAGGTGTTTGTACATTCCTCCTGTGACCGTGTGTGTTTCCTCCCACAGTCCAAAGACATAGCAGTTGGAGGTTAAAGTCAAAGTCAAAGTAAATTTATCATCAAGGGATGTATGCAGGATACAAACTTGAGATCCGTCTTCCCTCAGACAGACACAAAACAAAGAAAACTATGGAGCTCATTCAAAGAAAAACATCAACACCCCTTCTCCTATGCAAGACAAAAGAAATTACTCAAACAACAAAACAAAAAGGTTAAAAAAACACTGGATATAAAACACCAAATTGAATAAGTCTAGGCATATTCAGTTCAGCTGAGTTTAATATAGCTCTGTGCCATTCATTATCTGATGCCCCGATCAAAATCGTCCAAAATAGCAACAAAACTAAGAGCGACCGGAAACCAAATCATAATGTCAACTTAGTGTGCATGCACCGGTCGTACAGCCGTTCCAATCTATTCTTACTTTCTTCTTCTTACTTTTTAATTTACGTTATTTTTTGTATTTTTTTCTCACGGTAACACGTTGAAGCTGCACCCTCTCTAACATGCTGGTAGAGAGAGTTTTATTTGGGTTTTCTTTAGCGCTGGAAATGGTTACATCCCGACACGCGGGACAGAAGCAAGGTCGCATTGTGTATTCCACGGACCAGCAAAGACCAGCCGGCTTAGCGAACAGAGTGGTGGACACCCCTGCTGAAATCCGGAGGAAAACACACAGAGGGGGATCACAAAGCCGAGGAAAGAGGACCGGGTCGAGACAACAGAGACTTTTGGAGAAGAGGAGTTCTGTGGGTAATACCGTTCCGGCTGACTGGAAGTGCACTGAGAGCAGTAGGCGTAAAGGAATTGGGTGCTTACTGTTCTGGCTAACAACGGATGGTGCAATCGGGGATATATTACGATCGAGGAACGTGTTTGCAGACTGGATACTGAACCTTTTACAGTTGGACTTCGGCCACATTCCACCATGAAACAACACTTGACGACACGGGAGGTCGTTCCTGCCTGTGGCCATCGAATGTGCAGCTCCTACCGTGGAGGGTCAGACACCCTGAGCCAATCGACTGGTCCTGGACTTATTTTCCATCTGGCATAGTTTGTATTTGGTGTTTGATTGTTTGTGGTTTTTGTATTGCTATATTGACGCTCTATTCTTGGTTGGTGCAGCTGTAACAAAACCAATTTCCCTCGGGATCTATAAAGTATATCTATCTACCTATCTACAGAGCCAGAACACAGCAATGATTAAACCTTAATTGGTCATTGTAAATTGTCCTGTGATTAGGCTAGCGTTAAGTCAAGATTCCCTGGGCAATGCAGCTCAAAGTGCTGAAAGAGCCTATTCCACTCTATATGGCAATAAAATAATAATAAATGAATTTATCAAAAGGCCTTTGGACACCACATCAACACCATCACCTTCAACTCTATTACCTCATCAAAAAACATGCTATCAAATTGGTTAAATATGACTTTCCCTTAATAACCCATACTGCCTCACCTCAATTAACCCATTCTCCTCCAGATCATTATTAGTCCAGAAATGGAGCTATATTTATATTTAAAAAAGCTTTGTTACAAAAGAGGTTAAACTGATTGTTCTCCAATTACTGGAATTAGCTTTCATCCTTTTTTTGTGCAACTGAGCAACATTCACCACTCTTCCATCATTGAGTCATGGAGTATTACAGCAAAGAAACAGACCCTTCAGCTCATGTAGACTATGCCAACCTGGTCTTCTGCCTAGAGCCAACTGCTTGCACGCAGGCCGTAAGCCTCCATACATATCTCTCTCATCCATGTAGCTATTCAAACCTCTTAAGTGTTACAAATGAACTTACAACTACCACAACTGCTGGCAACTTGTTCTATACTTGCACCATCATCTGAGTAAGGATATCCTCTGCACTGCCACGGGCTCCAAAAATCACTGAGAAATGATGGTGTCGGACCCAGCCCTTTACTTTCTCACTTCTCTCAAAATTCAAATGCGCATCCTTTCTGTTCTGGTGACATCTTTAATTTGTCAGAGTACAGTAATGTTTGAACTAATAATTACACGAAGTGTAAAGAACATTGAGTATTTATGAAAACAGACCATTAGGACCAATTAATCTGCATCGGTGTTGAGATGGTTTTATTTACCTCCTTCACCATTCTCATTGTATGCACATCAGCTGTCCCCTTAATATGCCTGGCTATTTGCTTCAAATTACTTCAAGTGGAACCTAGTCCCACATTCAAAGCACTCTGGATAAAGTCTCGAGACTTAGGAATTGCTATGCTCTCTTGTTAGTAACTGTCTTATAATTACAACAACACGCAAAGTTGCACTGAAAGCTGAAATATTAATAAGTAGGTTATTTTTCTCTTTGATTTACTGATCACACCCCTCCAAAGGGTGAGTGATGACATTGAATATAAAACCCTACTGTTATCATTCCTACTTGCATCTCCATAATATAAATAGCAAATTTCCATTTGTTTCTGTCAAAAATCACAATCATATATTCCCATTAATTCACACTGAATGAGAGGGCAAACTTCTACTCAGCTATTCTTTTGTATTCACTTGTAAGGACCAAAGGAATTCCATCTAAGCAGAATGACCAGCATTTCACTTTCTCTGGAACATAGATTGTAAGATGAGGAGCCCTCATGCCATACACACAACAGTCCTCATAGAGGGATCAGAAGTGGAATGAACGAGCAATTTCAAGGTCCTGGGTGTCAATCTCTCTCAAGAGCTGTCTTGGACCCAACATATTGGTACAGCTACAATTAAGGAATAACAATGGCTATTTTTCTTTCATTAGGAGTTTGAGGAGATTTGGTATGTCACCTAAAAAACTTGTAAGTTTCTACAGATGTACCGTGGAGAGCATTCTAACTGGCTGCCTCACTGTCTGGTGTGGGGCAGTGTCTATTGCACAAGATTGCAGAGAGTTATAAACTTAGCTCCATCATGGGCACTAGTCTCTGTAGTATCCAGGATATCCTCAAGGAGCGCTGCCTCAAGGAGAGGTGGCTTCCATCATTAAGGACACGCATCAGCCAGGTCATAACTTGTTCTCATTGCTAGCATCAGGAAGGAGGTACAAAAGCCTGAAGACATACACTCCATGAATCAGGAACCGATTCAACCATTCTACCCCTCTGCCATCAGATTTCTGACTGTACATTGAACCTATGA
Source organism: Mobula birostris (assembly GCF_030028105.1). Taxonomy (NCBI): domain Eukaryota; kingdom Metazoa; phylum Chordata; class Chondrichthyes; order Myliobatiformes; family Myliobatidae; genus Mobula; species Mobula birostris. The sequence goes on along the minus strand of NC_092376.1, from coordinate 187,212,782 downwards.
ACACTACCTTACTACTTCTTATTTCTATTTTTGTACTACTTGTTTAATTTAACTATTTAATACATAAATACTTATTGTAATTCACTTTCTTTTTCTATTATTATGTATTGTCTTGTACTGCTGCCACAAAGACAATGTGCTGGTGATATTAAACCTGATTCTGAAGAGCCAATGAGATAAGGACCACGGGTTCTTTTCAAGTGAACCATGTCAGCTTTTTAAAGTATGCATCATTTCTACTTATAGTAATATCAGACCTTCAGAATACCTATTTATTTGAATTAAAATTTATCACAACACCCAAGTTTTTGTCTGGTGATATAGTATAACACAACCAGAACCAATATATGATTTGCACATGAATCATTCGGTCTTCAATTTGGGCTAAAAATGTAAAATTTATGAACATTGTTTAAGACTTTTACATTTTATATCTGTAGAACTTTAAGGAAGGTACAGAGTCATGCCTGAGAGGTTAATTTGTACTTCATTTGAACAGAACTTGGATGGATCGTTGAAGAGTTTTAATCTACAACGTTACATACCTGGTGTTAGTAGGTGGGCCTGGGTTCATTGCCAACACACAGAAAGCATGAGGAACTCAATGGGATCATGTGAAATCTGATGAATTCCTCCAGCTTTTTTGTGTGGTTCCCCAAATTACAGCATCCACAAACTCTTTTGTCTACTTTGTCAACTGGTACAGGATAGGTCAAATCATCTTCTCCCATTTCATAAATTCTCCAGCCACAAAGAATCTGCTGAAGAACCAAAATTACATTTATTATCACTGACATGTGGTTGGCAGGGTGGAGATTCACCTCTACCAAAGGAGGTGTAAGGCACTTCTGCCCTTTGTTAGCCTACAGGTCACCATTGGGCAAGGTGTAGCACCTGCTTAGACCCCTTTCAGGATCACGTGAAGCCATAGGAGCAGGTGGTGGATGGTCATATGAGTAGCTGGTGCATATCACAATTTCTGGTTATACAACCACTGACGCCAGGCAGACAATCTCTGTACAGCATTGTTAATGGTTGGAGTCACTCATCTTGTAAAGATACTGTCCAGAAGAAGACAACAGCAAACCGCTTCTGGAGAAAAAATTGTCAAGAACAACCATGGTCATTAAACCATGATCACCCATATCATATGACCTGGCACATAATGAAGATGATGATCACTGATATGTCTTGGAATTTGTTAGTGATAACAAGCCTGAGTTTGATTCTTCCTGAATCAGATTTCTGATGCTGGGAGTTTGAGTAACACACGAGGCAGCGTTTATGGAGGGTTCTATTCTGTAAGGAGTTCTATGTTTTCCTGTGAACACGTGGGTTTCCTCCAGGTGCTTCAGTTTCCTCCCACGGTCTGAAGACATACCAGTTAGTAGACTGATCGGTGATTGTAAATTGTACTGTAATTAGACTAGAGTTAAATAGGTGGGTTGCTTGGTGGTGCTGCTTGTTGGGCCAGAAGGTCCTGGTCCGCAATGTATCTCTGAATAAAATAAATTAAAACTAAAATATTTGGGTGGTACGGGCTCATTAGGCTGGAAGGATCTCTTACCATACTGCATCTAAAATTTAACAACTAGGTTTAGCTTCACTAAAAGTGCAGAGGACATCTCTTGGCTGAGCACCAGAGCCTACTGAATGCATTTTAACTATTTTTTTGTGGCCTAAAAATGAGCTGTGCTTACCCTTGACTCCCAGTCAGGGCACCTGCAAAAAAAAAAAAAAAAAAAAAAAAAAAAAAAAATTGCTGCATTGGAGAAATTTGCCTTTAAAAATCATGAGAGTGGTTTACACCTTTTGTCATTCATTAAAACACTGTTTGCTCATTTCCTGATGGCAGCTGTTCAAGACGATCACAGCTGTCGCTCCATTCCTGTTCTGATTCCCGGGTAGCAAATTAGGCCCTATAATAGATTCTCCATGGAAGACACAGTAAAGGTTGCTACAGAGGTGGGGAAAAACAGAGGAAGATATCACCACCAACTTCTCAGTGAGTTCCAGTCCTCTGCATTCTGTAGTATGTACAGAACAAGCCTAGACTTTCAGAATTGGTAATTGGTTTATTATGTAGCAAGGAACAGTGAATCTTTTTTAAAGTAAATTTATTATCAAAGTGCTCATGTCACCATATACTACCCTGAGATTCATTTTATCATGGGAATTCACAAGAAATACAAAGAAACACAATAAATTCAATAACAATCTACTGTACATACAAAGACAACTAATGTTCAAAAGACAATTTGTGGAAATACAAAAAGAAAATAGATAGTTAGATAGATAGACATACTTTATTGATCCCGAGGGAAATTGGGTTTCATTACAGTTGCACCAACCAAGAATAGAGTATAGATATAGCAATATAAAATCATAAATAATTAATAATATGTAAATTATGCCAGATGGAAATGTCCAGGACCAGCCTATTGACTCAGAGTGTCTGACCCTCCAAGGGAGGAGTTATAAAGTTTGATGGCCACAGGCAAGAATGACTTCCTATGACGCTCTGTGTTGCATCTTGGTGGAATGAGTCTCTGGCTGAATGTACTCCTGTGCTCAACCAGTCCATTATGTAGTGGATGGGAGACATTGTCCAAGATGGCATGTAACTTGGACAGCATCCTCTTTTCAGGCACCACCCTGAGAGAGTCCAGTTCCATTCCCACAACATCACTGGCCTTACGAATGAGTTTGTTGATTCTGTTGGTGTCTGTCATCCTCAGCCTGCTGCCTCAGCACACAACAGCAAACATGATAGCACTGGCCACTACAGACTCGTAGAACATCCTCAGCATCGTCTGACAGATGAGGGGGAGAGGGGGAGAGGGGGAGAGGGGGAGAGGGGGAGAGGGGGAGAGGGGGAGAGGGGGAGAGGGGGAGAGGGGGAGAGGGGGAGAGGGGGAGAGGGGGAGAGGGGGAGAGGGGGAGAGGGGGAGAGGGGGAGAGGGGGAGAGGGGGAGAGGGGGAGAGGGGGAGAGGGGGACTAGTCTAGTCTTCAGGTCAGCGGATGCCGTTGATCTTCTCGTCGTCCTCCGAAATCCTTTGCAAGTCACCAACTGTGACTTTAACCAGGGGGACTGGTTTTCCTGTGGTGAAGCTATCACCCCGGCAAGGGTGAACACATAGACAACTCCCCACCAATCAACCCCTTCTCCTTCACTGGAATAGCAATTTGGAGTCAATTCGCCTAATCGATCCTCCAAAACCCACTTTCTCTGGGCGCAACAATGCTCATTCAGTGTCCAGATCATGTGTCTGAGATCAGTATCATCTGACCTCCCAGTTATTTCTCTGTGCTGAGCATCACTTGTCATTCAAAGAGTCCCTCCTTCCTTTGTCTGTAGAGGAATGCGAGCAGGCAACAAGTCCTTGGAAGTAACATCAATAATGTCCTGTTGGCCACCATAGCAACTTTCGAGCTGCTCTCCAACTCCAAGCTCAATAAAAATTCAAAGTTACTTCCAATGCCTTAAAGTGACAGTCTAACCATTAATCTTCGTCTCTCTCTTTTCAAAATCAACATATCGGTGGTAAATAACACTCTCTCTTTTCCAAACAAACCATCAATGATAAATGTCTCTCTCCAAACAGGTAATAGGGGCACTCCTGGATCCCCTCACAAGTGGCTTCAAAGAGACAGGTGGAGCCTGTGCTGGACAGTTGTCGAAATTAAATTTTGGTTAATTGTTGGGTGATACATTTCCTAAGATACGTAAATGGGAAAGGTGTTAAGGATACAAGTGCGCAGAATTTAATAATACAATTTAATCAGTTAGTGAAGGCTTGAGGAAAGTTCAGAATCATAAAACCTGCAAAAGTAGAGATGGTCACATGATTGATGATTTCACAAAATGGCAAAAACTATGCCTCTGTTCTTAAAGCATCCTTGATCCAATGCTTATCTTATTAATTTTAATATTGTGTGTTGCTGTGGAATTATGCATTGTGTGTACTAAGTCTGTATGGTCATGGTCTTCTGCTACCACAGCGCTTTCACTTCAAGGCTCAATGTGTTGTGCATTTATAGAGACTGTTCTGCACACCATAACATGTGGCTATTCAAGTTACTGCTGCCTTCCTGTGAGCCATCCTTCTCCAATCTCTCTCATTAACAAGGCATTTCCAGCCATAGAACTACTGCTCACTGGATTTTTTTTTGTTTATCACAACATCCTGTATAAAATCTGGAGATTGATGTGCTTGAAAATCCCAGGAGATCAGCAGTTTCTGAGATACTCAGATGGCCCCATCTGGCACCAACAATCATTCCACAGTCAATGTCAGTTTGATCACATTTCTTTTCAATTCTGATGGTTGGCCTGAACAGAAACTAAACATATCTGCATGCTGTTAGTTATACATTAGGTTGCTGCCACATGACTGGCTGATTACATAACTGCAATATCGAGCAGGTGTACCGGTGTAAATAAAGGGGCCACCAAGTGTTGACAGGACTCCGCACTATGATTACCCCTCGATACATACAAATCGTCCAAAGGTTATTATTACAACACCGTGCTTGTGACTGAGCCCAGGAAAGTGAGTTTGCTCAAAATGGACAATAGTAATACTCTGACAGATGGAGCATTAATAACATAAGCCTTTTTATAATACTTAACTCCTTACTGTTTTACTGACCTCAAAGTATTTGTCGATGTATTACTGGATTATGGACCATTAATTACTTTTGTTTTCTTTTTGTTAACTGTTTTGTTAACAAGATAATAGTAATGCACAGATTATGTTTTTCATTTGGATTCAGAGTTCTGGAGCCAAGAAAGTAAGATGGTACTTACTTCAAAATGACCTATATTGTGGCACTAGTAAACCTCCGAGTTTCACTAGTTCTTACTTGCTCTAACATTCCTATTTCTGCTGTTCATCTTTGAATAAAACTTTCCTTCCAGCCATTTCATCCTGGTTATATAATAGATACAATCTATAGTTTCAGAATCAGCTTCAAGTTTATTATCACTGATACATGGTGTGAAATTTATTGTTTTGTGGTAACGGTATAGTGCAACACATGAAATATACCATGAATTATAGTAGGAAATGTATAGTATATAAAATACAAGTAGTGGAAAAAAGAGAGCAAGAATAGTGAGGTAATGTTCGTGGGTTCATGGACCATTCCAAAATTTGATAGTGGAGGAGAAGAAGCTGTTCTTTAAACATTGAGTGTGTCTTCAGAATCCTGTACCTTCTCACTGTTGGTAATAATAGGAAGAGGGCATGACCTGGAGATGAGAGGTCCTTAATGATGAACGCTGCCTTTTTGAGGCATCACCTTCAGAAAATATCCTCGATGGTGTCGAGGCTGGTGTCCGCGATGCAGCTGGCTGAGTTTACAACCATCTGCAGCTTTTTCCGATCCTGTGCAGCAGCCCATCCAACCAGACAACGATGAAACCAGTTTGAATGCTCTTCGTGGTAGAAATTTGTTAAATCTTAGATGACACGCCTAATAAAATATAGCCACTGGCATGCTCACTTTGTAATTGCAACAAACGAGTTAGAAATGGTTATCTCCACCACCTGCTACAATAGAGTTGAGGAAAATAGCAAATTTTCTGCATGTTATCAGCTAGTTATTTCATTTCCTTGGCTGTAGTGACTCTGTAGAGCATGGAAATATGACTTACAATCATACCGGCTTGTAAGTGCTGGGTTCAAACTGCCAACCAATTACACTTCAGAAAGTCTTGGACTTGCATTCATTATGGCAGTTAAGGCACTGTCAAGGTCAGCTGTTGGCATATTTGATGCTAACTTTGCTATTGACTCTTCAACGAGACCAACAATGTAGTAATAACTACGAGGAAAATAACTGACCACACCTTGCATACAGCCTTCAGTATTATATCAGGGAGAAGCAGTGATCAAACAGTGACCCCATTTAAAGACATTGACATTTTAGTGAAGAGTATAAGACAAAGGAGCAGAAGTCGGCCATTCAGTCCATCAAGTCTACTCTGCCAGTTTATCATGAGCTGATCCATTCTCCCATTTAGTCCCATTCCCCCGCCTTCTCACCATAACCTTTGATGCCCTGGCTACTCAGATACCTATCAATCTCTGCCTTAAATACACCCAATGACTTGACCTCCACTGCCGCCTGTAGCAACAAATTCCATAGATGCACCACCCTCTGGCTAAAAAATTTCTTTGCATCTCTGTTCCAAATGGGCGCCCTTCAATCCTTAAGTCATGCCCTCTTGTACTAGACTCCCCCACCATGGGAAACAACTTTGCCACATCCGCTCTGTCCATGCCTTTCAACATTCGAAATGTTTCTATGAGGTATGTTTCTTAGGCATTTCAGTTATTTTACTTTATGCTATGATTTTAATATTTATTTATATTTATTTTTAAGTGCATGCATTTCTTTGTTGAAGTGTATTTTATAGGTTTTAAACCTCTATGACCTTAAGACATTTAAAATTAATTCAAAAGCATTTGACAACTGGTAAGCTGTAGAAGGTCATCAGGGTGCTGGCTGTCGCTGATCTACTCACCACTCAGAGCTGCTCTGGTGTTTGGGACACCACTGGGGTGCCCTGTGTTAGCACATTCTGTGCTCTTCAAAGAAATAATGTCGATACAGTTGGGTGGTGTTCTGTTTTGTAACCCCAGAAATTAATCTAAAGAAAAGCCCAGGAGCTGGAAAACTTATGTACTTTGTTCTTCTGTCCTTTTAGTGAGGTGCTCATGTATGAAGTGATAGTGTAGTGACATTCAGTACTGTGCAATAGTCTCAATACTGGGTTGATGGTGACATTAAAATTGCCGCAGATCCCAATAGACTCAAACTTCTTGGCTACTGGGACAACTGGTGTTGTCCATGGGCTTTGCTCAACCTTGTAAAGAATTCCTTCAGCTTCCATACAACCAAACACCCTGGCTACTTTTCTCACAGATAGCGTAACAAATTGGATGGGCTTTGTAAAACTTGGCTGTGGCATTTTTATTTAACACTATTTTACCTTAATATGTATGAGTTTTCCAATGCCATCCTTGAAGACTGCTGTGGCATCATCTGGATACCTTTCTTAATTTGCTTTCAGTTGACTCTATTATGGGGGTTGTGGCATGCAAATGGTGGATGGATCTCCGATCAAGTTGTAAATGTCCCAGACAATTAAGCCCCCACAATCAGAGTCACACGAAGTACTGCAAGGTAACGGGCATCTTGTCCATGGCGAAATAATTTAAACTGCCTACTCCCGTTATCTAGACCTCGGACAACAGCCTTCCATACCCCTGTCATCCATGTACCTATCAAAACATGTCTTAAATGTTGAATTTGAGTTCGCATGCACCACTTGTGCTGGCAGCTCATTCCACACTCTCACAACCCTCTGAATGAAGAAGTTTCTCCATGTGTTTCCTTTAAACTTTTCACCTTTTACCCTTAACCCATAACCTCTAATTGTAGTCCCACCCAACTTCAGTAGAAATATATCTCCTCAGAGCATCTACCTTGATATCACAACAGCGAACATCAATTTCTCAGACATCTTCCAGATAGTAAACAACAGGAATTCTGCAGATGCTGGAAATTCAAGCAACACACATCAAAGTTGCTGGTGAATGCAGCAGGCCAGGCAGCATCTTTAGGAAGAGGCACAGTCGACGTTTCAGGCTGAGACCCTTTGTCAGGACTAACTGAAGGAAGAGTGAGTAAGGGATTTGAAAGTTGGAGGGGGAGGGGGAGATCCAAAATGATAGGAGAAGACAGGAGGGGGAGGGATGGAGCCAAGAGCTGGACAGTTGATTGGCAAAAGGGGATACGAGAGGATCATGGGACTGGAGGTCCGGGAAGAAAGACAAGGGAGGGGGGGGGAGAGATCCAGAGGATGTGCAAGAGGTATATTCAGAGGGAGAAAAAGGAGAGTGAGAGAAAGAATGTGTGCATAAAAATAAGTAACAGATGGGTTACGAGGGGGAGGTGGGGCCTTAGCGGAAGTTAGAGAAGTCGATGTTCATGCCATCAGGTTGGAGGCTACCCAGACGGAATATAAGGTGTTGTTCCTCCAACCTGAGTGTGGCTTCATCTTTACAGTAGAGGAGGCCGTGGATAGACATGTCAGAATGGGAATGGGATGTGGAATTAAAATGTGTGGCCACTGGGAAATCCTACTTTCTCTGGCGGACAGAGCGTAGATGTTCAGCAAAGCAGTCTCCCAGTCTCCGTCGGGTCTCGCCAATATATAAAAGGCCACAATCGGGAGCACCGGACGCAGTATATCACCCCAGTCGACTCACAGGTGAAGTGTTGCCTCACCTGGAAGGACTGTCTGGGGCCCTGAATGGGCCCCAACCTATCTTCTATCTATCCTACTATCTTCCAGATAGTAAATCATTTCAGGTTTTTTTTTTTGTTTTTACATCTTTCGTTTATTCTTTTTATCTTACTTTTGTTTTTGAAACTGTTGGAGCCTGTGACTTACAGTCTGTAGCTTGACTGAGTGAGTTAGTGCTCTGCTGCCCCTGAGAAAACTCTGGGAGAGAAATGTGAGCGCAAGCTGACATGAGGAAAAGTCCAGCGAACTGATTAAACGCTGAGGTAGACAGAAACATTGAGGGAACTGCAGAGGATAGCCAGCAGTTCTTGGAGAGGCCGCTGGTTCAGGTCACTGTTGTCAGAAGGCATACTGCTTTGACTCATTGCTGTCGGAGGGGCCACATTACAAGTCACTGCTGTCGGAGTTGCACTGGTTCAAGTTGCTACTGTTGGAAGGGCTGCTGACTCAGGTGGCTGTTGTTGGAAGGGCCGCTGCATCCAGATGCTCTCGTAGATGTTATTGAAATTTTGAGATTTATGGATTGCAGAGCAGTTCATATCGCCCTCTTTCAGTTCTATGTTTTTTTTTCATGTTTTTGCCCATTCCTATTTGCTGCAGACTTATGGCTGGATGGTTGAGTGATTGGTTAAATTTTATGCAAGAGAGGGGTTGGGGGTGTTTGGGGTTTGTGAATTTTTGTTTCTTTTTTTAATGCAGGGGGATTGATGTCTTTTTTACAACTACTTATATGGCTTTGTGTATTCTATGGTTATCTGGAGATTAGTCAAATCTCAGAGTTGTGTTCTATATATACTTTGTTAATAAAATGAACCTTTGACCTTTTAGAAAAAGCCTACTTGCATTTACCCTATCTATACCTCTCATAATTTTGTATACCTTGATCAAATCTCCTCTCAATCTTCTCCATTCTAAGGAATACAGTCCTAACCTATTCAATCGTTTCTTGTAACAGAGGTACTCCAGACCCAGCAATATCTTTGTAAACTTTCTCTGTACTCTTTTAAACGTGTTTACATCTTTTCTGTAGGTAGGTGACCAAAACTGCACACAATACTCCGAATTAGGCCTCATCAATGTCTATTACAACTTCAACATAACATCCCATCTCCTGTACTCGATACATTAATCTATGAAGACCAATATGCCAAAAGCTTTCTTTATGACCCTATCTATATGTGAATCCACTATCAATGAATTATGGACCTGTATTACCACATCCCTTCCTCTACCACACTCTTCAGTGCCCTACCATTCACTGTGTAAGACCTACCCTGGTTGGTCCTACCGAAGTGTAAAACCTCATGCTTATCTGCATTAAATTCCATCTGCCATTTCTCAGCCCATTTTTCCAGTTGGTGCAAATCCCTTTGCAAGTCATGATAGCCATCCTTACTGAATCCTACACTCCCTATCTTGATGTCAGCTGCAAATTTGCTGATCCAGAAAACCACATTATCATCCAGAACACCGACAATAATGACAAACAAATTACCCAGTACGGATCCCCACAGCACACAACTAGTCACAGACCTCCAGTCAGAGAGGCAAGCATCTACTACCTCTAACTGGCTTCCCCCACAAAGCCAACATCTAATCCAATATACTACCTCATCTTGAATGCTGAGTGACTGAAACTTCTTGACCGGCCTCTTATGTGGGATATTGTGAAATTCCTTGCTAAAGTCCATGCAGACAACATCCATTGCCTTGCCTTCATTTACTTTCCTGGTAGCTTCCTCAAATAACTCTAAGATTGCTTAGACATAGCACAAAGCCATGGTAACTATCCTTAATCAGTCCATGCCTATCCAAATACTAATATATCCAGTCCCTTAGAATACCTTCCAATAACTTTCCCACAACTGATGTCCGTCTCACTGGCCTATAATTTCCTGGTTTATGTTTACAGCCTTTTGCAAACAGCGGAACAGTATTGGCTTTCCTCCAATCACCTGATACTTCTCCTGTCACTAAGGATGATTTCAGTATCTCTGCTAGGGGTCTGACAATTTCTGCACTTACCTCTGGCAAGGGCCCAGGTCACGCCCTGCAGATTGATCCACCCTGATTTGCCTCAGTATAGCAAACACCTCCTTCTCTGTAACCTGTACAAGGTCCACAAAGTTGATGCCACTTTTCCTGACTTGTATAAACTCTGTGCCTGCCTCCTGAGTAAATACAGATGCAAAAAAATTTCACATCTCCCCCATCTGTCTTGGCTCCACATACAAATTACCATGCTGATCTTCTAAAGGACTAACTTTGTCTCTTGAAATCCTTTTGGTCTTCACATATCTGGAGTTCCTTAGGATTCTCCTTCACCTTGTCTGCTAGAGCAACTATGTGACTTTTTAGCCTTCCTGATTTCTTTCTTAAATATTCTGTTGAATTTCTCCGTA